>NW_024962264.1:17774073-17895717 GCF_019238085.1 Lagopus leucura | reverse complement strand
TCTGTTTCTCCCGTAGCCCCTTTTCAAGGTGATGCGACTGAGCAATGTCGAGTAGAAATCGAAATCCATGGGCTGACCTCCCAAACGCCTCCTGCCGGGAATAAAGGAGGAGCGTGGGTGGCTGGGGCGCTGAGCAAAGCACCCTTTCTCCTCTGCCATACCAGTCAGGTGGTCCCAAACCGGGATTGGGAAGACGAAGCTCTGGGATGCTGTTCTCTCTGTTCCACAGCATTATTTGTGCCACAGATAGGTGCTTTGAGTGGAGTAGAAGACAAATAGGGAGCAACGTCTGCCGGACTGGGAAGCTCCGTGGTGCTGGTTCTTTCTGAAAGGTGGGCTGGTTTGTAATGCCATCCTGTTGGGGGTTTATTGCAGCTCTATCAGAGAGCAACCTGTGTTCCTCATTTAGAGCTACTTGGATAGAGATTGCATGTAATAGGTATTAGGATATTAGGATTTTTGCTTTTTAATTTACACATCCAGCTTTCCAGTTCTTGGTTGCCATTAATGTTCTTGCCCAGAATTACCATGTTTAAGGAGTGAGGTTTTCTTTCCTGTGCTACAACAGGGGCTTTGTGAGATTTGAGCAGGCAAATCCAACCAGTGTGTTTTTGCTGTAAGAACTTACGTTTAGATGAAGGCGTCGCTAGCGCAGCTCTCGCAAACACGTTTGATTATCTTATTTTGAGATTAAAGGGTTAGCAGTTTAGGAGCTGCTTTCCTAAAGCATCCTAAAATGCAGGGGAAACACACGGTGTATGGGAAGAAGTGGTGACACAAAGTAGCTTGCTAATGAGCCCTCGCCTCGTTGAGTGTGCGATGATGGGATGATTTCCGATGACTCATCAGATCAGATAATGCGCAGTGTGCGGAGGGATGAAAGGGGTGGCCAGGATGGGAGTGGAGCCTGTGCCTTGTGCTGCAGGGACAGGCAGACAGGAGCATGGCTGCTCGCTGCCCCCAGCAGGGATTTCTGCTCTGGGATGTTCAAAGGGAGCACCGCATCCCTGAGGGCCTGTGGAAACCAGAACTTCAGTAGTTCTGTTGGATACTGCGCTTAGAAGAGATGCTGGCCAAAGGAAAGACTTTTAATTGCAGAGTAGCAGTTTTGCGCATTTACATCAACACTTCCTGCTTTCATAGGGGCAGAAATTCCTCTCCTGAATAACTAACTGTTACACCTGCCCAGGACTGATGATATTTTCCCCATTGCAGAGAGCCAGGATGCACAGCGTTGGTGGACGTGCAAAGCCCTGGCCGCCTCCTGCCAATGCCCCCAGAGCCCCATGGCACAGAGCTGACCCTACAAAAAGGCTCCTGCTGGTGGTTTTATGCACACATCGTTGGAAGCCTCAGGCTGAAAATGTTAATTTCTATTGGTGCTTGCTGGAACAGAGTATAATTAATAGTCACAGCCCTGCTAGGTGATTTGTGGAGGAGTCATCCTTACACAAAAACCCTTGGCCTGGCTGTAGCAAGACCTACTTTGGAATTCAACCTCACCCAATTAACATATTCTGCCAAATATATCATTAATGAGCAGAGCAGACCGCACTGGTGCTTTCTTTTAGATGAACTGACTGTTCCTTTCCTGCACACCCACTTCACCTGGTGGCCTCTGCCTTGTTCTTAATGACTGGAGCTCCCTGTGCCCATCCCACGCTGCCAGCAGGATGTGGGAGCTGCAGAGAAGGCCCCTTGAAGGAGGTGGGAGGGCAGGAGAATCGGCAGCAGCTCCCCAGCAGCAGCTGTGCACCATTGGCACAGGACATGAGAGGCTGCTCCTGGCTCACTGAAGCAGTTCAGTGATGCAGTGAATGTGCAAGATGCCTGCTTGATTTTTCTGAGTGCCCTGACCTCTCTCTGACCACGTCCCCACCATACATGCAGCTAGATGGGGAGGCTGGGCCAGGGGAACGCATTTTCCTTCTTGCCAAGGAAGCTGCTTGAGGTAGATATTGTTTTCAAGTGTCAGCTCCCGCTGCCCTGGGACACAACAGACATCAATTTGCCTGGCTGAGGTACTGCACAGTAAAAGCTGTGTAGCAGTCAGCTGCAGCAGCATTCACTAGATGAGCACCAGAAGAATGCAATGAGGATTTTGCAGGCCAAAAGCAGGAGTAATTGCAGAACTTGCATGCCTGGGTAAGCCTCCATCAGCAGCAACAGCCCTTCCTTCCTGCCCAGCGAGGCTTTCCAACAAATGAGGGACGCCAGCTAATAAGGCTCTCCTGGGCTAAAAGACTTTAATAACTTTTACTAATTTCAGTACCTTTTCATGCAACGTGTAATTAAATTATGAGGCTCCTTGCCATAGAATGTTATGGAGGACTGAGTTATAAATGGATTCTGAAAAGGATTAGACAAATTCATTTTGGCTGTGAAACACGGCTGTTCAGGTACAACCTCCAGCTCAAAAAGTCCCGAAACCTCCAATTGCAGGAAGTCCGTACTGGCACCAGGAAGATAACGCAGCAGAAAGCAGAATGGAAAAACCAAAACTGTGGAAACTGGCCCAAACACTTGCTGTTACGTAGAAGTCAGATATCTGCAATCTGATCCAACTTAAAATGAGTTTAAATGCATGAATCAGGAGGATCACCTTTTTTTTCCCTTCCAAATTTGAATTTATAGCATGCCATCAGTCACTAGCCTCAAGCCATAACTGAGATTAATACCAGCTGATGTGTGCATGCCACTACTATGTTGATAGTGAAATAAAACTTTCTCTGGTTAATTTGCCTCTCCCGCAAGGAATTCAGTCTTTCAGACCTCCCTCTCAGCCAAGACCACCTTTAATAACATTTATTTATGTTTGCTGGTCATGAAGCATCTAAATGGCATTTCATACAAAAACCTTTATAAAAGAACAGAAATGTTGCATGGTATTTATATTTATGTAAAGGTAACACTGGCATTCAGACAAGTTGTGGCTTGGTATCGTATGTTAACAAAAGATCATCCATAAAATGTTCACCATAACAAAAGCAATATTCAATAACTAGGAATATTATTTTTAAGTGGGGTTTAAGTTCATTTTCAGTTGAATTTCAGTAAACTTTTATGGTTTCCCTCAAATGAAAGCAAACACCTTGTTGTGTTGAACTGCCTTTTTTTTCCTCAGCAAACTCCACATGATACAGCAAACTCCACTCCTGATACAGGCAGAGGATTCACCAGATTATTTTGCATTAGAGGAGTACTATCTGTAGTGAGAAAAATTAAAACAAAGGGGCTGCAGGCCAAAGTGCCAGAGCCTGGAGAAGTCGTAGATTAAGCTATATATTAATTACTGGATTCCCTGCTGGGAGCTATGAGCAGTTAATTCTTTAATTTTATGCTGTGTTTTTAAGGTAGTTTGAGGTTCTCAACAACCTCACGCATCAAGAGGTTTTGAACATAGACACTGAAACAGGATGTTAGGAGCTGTTATGAGTGTGTTAGAAATGATCTCTGGCAGCCTATGGAGGCAGACCAACGGGAAGCATGAGAAGAGGCTTTAAGGGTTGGTTAGGTAAGCTGCTTTATGCAAAAGATTTGGGGAAGTCAGACAGCAGTTGGCTCCTAGGTGGTCCCACCAGGCAAAAGCATGTGTGTTGCCTAGCTCCCAGGAAAGACGAGGGAAAGAAAGGAGATAAAATCCTTGAAGGCAGCTCCCAGGCAATCCCAGGGCTGAAAAAGCTAGCTAGATCTGTCTGGAATTGGTTCAGCTCTGGCAGTGCAGCTTCGTAGAGGCTTAGTCCTAGGCCTGACCAGAGACATGACACAGGCTTCACAATGGCCTCCAGGGCATTTTTCTCCTTGTGCTAGATGGACTGTGGGCACAGGCCCTTCTGCCTGAAAAGTTATGTGCAATAGCAGGATGGGCTGAAAATTGCCCCAGGGTTGATTACTATCTTCTGGTCTTATATTTATGGGACTGGGGCATGACACCAGCAAAGAAAACAACAGTGTTGATCAAGACCTACAAGTGTTTGATGTCAGCTGTTCCACAGAAAAACAGAGAAAAAACAGCCAAAGAGGGCCATTTGCTCATTCCTAATCTCTAGGCCTCCAGCACAGGAGAGAATGAGAGTTTCTAGGTGCACGCTTCCAGCAGTCCTGGCAGCAGTTGTTTAAAATTCATCCTTGCCATCTGGCTTGTGTTGTGTCACAAACAGGACTAGACACAGCCGCGGTGCAGAGGGATCTTCCAGATGAAGGAAGGGCTGCCACTTGTGCCTGTGTTGGTGCTGCAGTGCACAGCACTTGTCTGAAGGGCTTTGGAGGTGAGATACGAAAGTGTTGAAGTAGACACCAACTTCAGTATCTGTTAGTCATTATGCACATACTGAGCCTTGATGGCTTGGCAGTGGGAACACTGAGGGTCCATGATAGTCACTAATAGTAAATATATATGTTTTATTTTAATTCTGAAGTGTTGCTTATTTTCTATTAGCTCATGTAGAGGGCAAGGGAAGCCTGGTGATGGCTTCGGTGTGCTTTCTCAGAGCACCCACTCAGAACATTCATTTCACCTATATAATGCAATACAATGTGCAGCACCACTTGAGTTTCGGGGACAGCAGATGTCTTCATCTCAATAGCACTGCCAAGTTGCGAAGCTGTGAGTGATTTTCCTGTGGGGAAGATTCCAACCTTCTCCACAGGAAGGGAAAGGAACACGAGTTTCCATTTATGAAAGCAACTTGTGCTGCCTGGTGGGGATATGTGATGAACCATTCTTACTACAATAAATGGGTTACCAAGAGCGGTGGTCAGGCAGGACATGGCTCTGAGCAACCTGATTGTGCTGTAGATGTCCCTGCTCGTTGCAGGGGATTTGGACTAGATGGCCTTTAATGATCCAACTCAAACGATTCTGTGATTCTATGTTTCCACTTAACCTAGAGGGTTTCTGGCCTGTTTAATGATGGTGAGTTAAGCCTGGCCATTCAGACATGCTAATGTACAGGGAAAGTTTTATTGGCAGGAATTTTGCAGGTATTCTAATGTCTTTCACTTAATGCACACGCACAGACTGTAAGGACAGCTCTCAAAGTTTGTAGGGCATGTTGAAGTCAGTGCTTAAGCCAAATGAAACCATTAGAAGAACACAGAGATGCGCACTCAACTTTGCGAGCCCAGCTCCTGTCTCAGAACCCCACCTGACCCCTCCTGTTTCAATGCCCCACCACTGCTGACTGTAGTGCAGATGTACATTCCCTGCAGTATGGCAGGAGGGAGAAGAGGCTTTGCTGATGCTCCTCAGGAAAAGCAGGGCAGACGTCTCCAAAAAGCTGAAGAAGCCTCACAGCAGATTGCGTACCCTGGAGACCTTCTTCTTTTCAACTGCATAATATCTGGCTCCAGGACCTTCACCAGCAGTGATGGTTGTGGAGCAGTGCAGGCAGAAAAGCTGCAAGTCATTTGGAGATCAAAATATAACAATTGTCAGCAAGATGTCACATGGAAGCACCAGGAATATTCAATGATTGCACCCCTGTGTTAGTGATCAGCCTCATTTTAGAGCTGATGTTGGGAACCTGCTTTGGCAGGGGGGTTGGACTCGATGATCTCTGGAGGTCCTTTCCAACCCCTACAGTTCTGTGATTCTGTGATTCTGTGATTTCCCCAGTATACAGGAAAATCTTACTGACTCCTGTGATGGTAGCAAGTTTGGAAATCATTTGACATGGGAAGTGTCCAGATGTATCTTCTCCATCAAGCTCATGTCCTTTCTTGTGTGTTGTAACAAAAATATTTTTTCAGCAAGATTTTGGAACAAGATTTATTTTTAGTTTCTTTTAAGCCAATTTGGATCCAGAAATGAACAAAAAAGCCTCCAAACCCCAAATGAAACAGCACGACTGAACAAAGGGGCTCTTGTTTATAAACTTCAATTTTAAGGGCTTGTTGCACATTCTTCTGAAACAGTTTTTCATCTTTCACTCGCACAGTCCAATTTTTTAAATACTAACCTATTCAAGAAGCAAGTACTTTCCACTGCTATTTTGAGCATCTATTCAGTGCCGTCTCCAATTCCCACAAGCTGAACATACAACTCTCCCATGCATTGATCCTCTTCGATAATATTTCCTAAGCAAAAAATAAAACAGTTCCAATGTGTCAAGGAACAAAGTTAAAGAGGCTGAGCTGAATCTGTCCCATGATCTGTCAGCTGCCAAGCCTTCATCGCTTAATGAACCTCACCTCATGTTTCTGCCACTTTGCAGCACATGAACAGGTCTCTGTTTCAGAAAAAACAACCCAGAAACAACAGCAACAAAAAAATCCCTCTCCCCTGCAGCCCCCAATTTCCCTTTGAATCTAGACAGAGTCTAGCCAGGAGAAAAATTTTCTCTGCACTTCTACCTTAATATTTCTGTCTGCATTGCTTTGCTGTTCTCTGCCGCCAAAGCTAAGTGTTTGCTGAATTAAATAAACCATGCAGCGTTGACAGAGCTTGTGAATGCTGCCATTGTCACGAGAATCCATTCGCCGACTCGACCCCAAATCCTTGTGCCAATTTTGTACATACTGGTGCGGTGGTGAGCGAATATGAATTGATCATGTTTATGAGGCTAAGAAGTTCTACAAAAAGTAATTTTGCAGGCTGTTTTTGTCACTGTACGCCAAAACTTCAGGTCTGGTTTGGTCTGGTTTGGAATCAGTTCTGTCTGTCAGGAGAGGTTTTTACATTATAAAATGCTCAGTGAATTAGAACCATGTTAGAGAAACTTCTCATCCTACATCTGACATAAAAACAGTTTGTTTCGTTTGCATGTTAGTTAAAAATTGTGGACTTACTGGATTTCCAGTGTCTGCATGATGCAACAGGGGATGGTGCAAAAAAATCAGTTTTTCCTCTGTGTACTACGGGAAGACTGTAAGGTTGATATGGTGTAAAGTCTGTAAGATGAAAAATTTATGCTATTTCTGACAAGGTAAGTTTCTTAAGGACCTTGAGAGGCTCTTGAAGAAAGAAGGTCCTTGAGAAGAGAGGTCTGATTTCTCATCACAAAACCATAATAAAGCTTCCCTATTTTTTTCATGTCCTGAATGCTTCCACCTTGTTGTATACTGCAGAACCAAAGGACCTTCTGCCCTTCTGAGAAACTCACATACAAAATTGGAGCTGCTGGTTCTGTATGAAGTCTGTAAACAAATGCGTCCATCTCCAGCTTCAGCTGCTCTTTGTAAGACTACCCAAGAACACCTCACTGTTATTTCCTCCAACACCTTTTCTTTCCCCTCTTTTCGTGCCTGCGAAACAGCAAAGCAGCAAAGATCTTCTGAAGGTCTCTGCTCTATGGCTTGAGCTGATGCATCAGACCAGAACTTAAGTTCCAGAAGGTATACTGGCTTCAGGCTTTTGGTTTCCCTTTTCAAATAATGGCGTGTGATGGTACAATAATCTTTTCAGCAGTGTTTTCCCTTTGGCTTTGTTTTCAAGTTGCACAGAGGGCTGCTGTGCAGCTGACTCACCCCATCTTTAGACGCTGTCCTTCATGGAGGTGCGTCTCACTCCAGAACAGTGCTTTCAGTCCTGTGCTTCAGGTGAGTCAGCCTGGCACCTGGCAAGAGTAGAAATACTGCTTTCATTGACTTCTTGTTTTTTAACACAATGCCAGGGTATACCTATTGCTTGCTTACTTGTGGTCTCATGACAAGATTTAGTCTGCTACACTTAGGCAAGGTCCTGTGGCTTTATTGATGCTTTCATCTAAAAGAAGGTTGCAAGGTGCCTGGTTTCTTCCAAGCCCTTTATGTGTGAGCTTTCTGGTTCATATAAATAAGGGAAATTATGTTCTTTCAGGCTACTGCCTGACTTCTGCTACATGAACAGAGGCTGGTGCAAACCAAAAGGATAATTCATGTCCACCAGAATTCAGATTAAAGTTCAGAAGTGACTGTTTAAAAGCTCCAGGATAATTATTTCACCTGAAGTTGGATTTTTTTTCTTCAGGCTTGACTTACAGTTTATAAATATGTGAGATAGGAGATTGGTAATTCAGTTTATAGTTTGTATGAACCCTGAAGCTTATGTCAATGCTGTTATCTATTATAGAAATGCAAACATGCTCTTTGATGTGTTATTCTCAGAGACTTGGGAGGATAAAGACGGAATACTCTATGGGCATTTCTAAAAGAAATTCAGAAATTGCAAGTCTACTAGGACCTAATAACATATTTTCACTTATTTTTTTTCCACTTTTGCAATATGCTTGATTACAATAACTTAAAAACAAGAAAAATACTGCAACTGTTTAGGCTTCTGCAATAGGATAGCTCAAACCAGTTTCCCTGCTATACCAAAACTCCTTTTTTTATTATGCCAAACATGTCTTAGATTGTAACGGCAGGGAAATTTGGTGCCACATATTTATAATTTATTCTGCTGGGCAGATTTTCTTGCTATAGGAGCACCTCCTGCTGGCTTTGCACAGCACTGCCCAAAGACTGTTTGTATTTTTCAGGTTTGGGAAAAACAAGGCAGCGAAGGGAGGTTTCTTGAGACAAAGGGAAATAATCCAAGTGGGATCAGCTCTGGTGCTGTACATGGCGATGGGGATGGCTTTGGTGATGGATGCTACCCAACCTACCACAGACACATAAGTATATAATCCACGATGGAGTACTGTTCCTCTGCTAATACCACTGAAGCTCAAACATTTCCAGTGAACCAGGCTGATGAGGATCAGGAGGTGAGAAATATCAAGAAGACATGGCACTAGTCTTTGGTAGCTTCCACTATTCAAGGAAATATCAATCAGAATGTTCTTTCCACCAAAAAATGCCATTTACATTAAAAATGTGAATGTTCTGTGGGTTTGTGAACATTCCAGTGAGTTTCATTTGAAAATATGAAAGCAAAATATGAATTCATCGTGATTGATTACTGCTATAACAAGCAGCTCACTGTTTTGTTTCTAAGCAACTTCTTTCCTATTGGTTTGTTTTTATTTTTGTTAGGAAGCACTTAAAAAATTGTGTAAGAAAATAAAAGAAGAAGAAAATAAAATTGCAAATGATACTTTAAACTTCTATCTAAATAAGCTAACCTGACCTGAGAGGTTTTTTTTTTTTTTTCTTGGTAAACTAAAACAATTGAAAATGCTTGCTGTCATTCAGACACACAACAAAAATAAATTTGAAATATCAAAGTTTCCTCTAAAATGAGAACACTGCCAGTGCTGGCATGTTCCCTTTGGAGATCAAAGCTCTTGGGATGGATGGAGACGACAGAAAGAAAACCTGGTTTGTTAGTTTAAATGTAGTGGGAGGGAAGAATGAGAGAGCAAAGCATCTTAGGGAGTAGGATTTGAACAGAAATGAGCAGTACAGATCTGCTCATCAACTCCTATTACTAGCAGAAATGACTAGCACTGTGGCAACACTTAAAGACTTCTCTTATTTACTGCTAATAGTATATTAAGTATATATAGCTTATATACTATTCTAATAGTATATAAGGAGGCCAATGAGGTAGACACCAGACAACAAACATAATAAACATAATAAAACACATAAAAAAAATAATAAAAAAATTTTTGCATCTTAATCTTTTTTTTTTTTTTTAAAGGACTACCCAGGTTTATTCCAAAAGTATTTTCCTTCTCTATTGTCCCATTTTAATATTTTGACACACCCAGATGAAAACACAGTGTGTCACTACCATGCTGTGTTGTTCTATGCTGTCATTTGCTGTATGGCTGTGCTCCAGTGTATTTCCATTGACTGCTCCATTGGTTAATAGTCACCTTTGGCTCACTGCTCTCAATGTGGGTGCTGTGCAATATTGCTGGTGTTTGCACACAGATGTACATCAGTCCAGGCCAGAGCTCAACAAGGACACTGTACCTGGGCCTGCCTGCCTATATTGCACATAATTTAAAGAAAGAAAAGCTAGAAAATAATTTAGAAATGATTTGGCAAGTGGTTTAAAACTTCTCTGAGGATGCTTTGGTAAATCTTACTGCTTGTTAAGTCAGACTCCTTTTATTCCTTTTATTTGGGTGGTGACACACTGGAGCAGGTTGCCCAAGGAGGTTGTGGATGCCCCATCCCTGGAGGCATTCAAGGCCAGGCTGGATGTGGCTCTGGGCAGCCTGGTCTGGTGGTTGGTGACCCTGCACATGGCAGGGGGTTGAAACTAGGTGATCACTGTGGTCCTTTTAAACCAAGGCCATTCTGTGGTTCTATGATATGATTCTATGATTCCAGAGGAACTGAAAATTGTTAACTAGTACATTTTTAGGAATTAGAAAAACTTACCTAACCTCACATAGTCAGACTATCAGGATATTACCATTTATGGCAGCGCTTTAGAAATGAGCTTATGGGAGTGTGGAACCCAGACCCAGTTCTACCCCCACTGAAATGCATATTAATTTCCTATCAACTTTCATGTGAGGGATCAAAACTCTCAGCTCTCACCGAATTTCCCTGAGAGTTTGGTGACTGTTGCAAAAATCCCAGCTCAAACCTCCTAACTGTCACTCTCATTTCAGGCAGAATTGGGTGCCTAGTGCGAAAATCCCAGGCTGAACAGCCTGATAACTCCTGGCTTTCAGGGCCAGGCAGCAAGCGCTTTGCATCCAAGCAGAAAACCACCAGGAATCTCTGTTTTCCAGCTCAGAGGGTTATGATATTTTGGCCTTGGCTGTACATTCAAGCTGGACGCAAGATTACCTGTGGGAGGTTTAGGATGAGTTTGCTTTCTTCAGGGATAAAGGGGAATTTACATCTGGGCAAGAGATCTGGCTGTAGTGTTGCATTTCTCTGTCCATAGTTGCTGGGCGAAAGTTAACCCAGAATCTTCAATGACTACAAGTAAGTCTTGTGAGATGGACTCATGGGTGAAGATGGGAGGTCACGAACACATATTCTCTCTCTTTCAATGCCAGCATCAACCAGTGCTATTCTCTTTCTGAGAAGAAAAGTGATGTGTGTGTTATTTCATACCAAATTACTGCAAGCGGATCTGTGCGCCGGCTTTGCAAGTTGGTGCAGAACGTGACCAACCACGGCCAGTGGGAAGCTGCAGGGGCAGAAGTAGTCACCGGTACAAATCTAATTACGAGATTAAGACTGCTGTGTGGGTGTGTGCTTGCATGTGTGCCGGGGGCTGCGCGCCCTCCTCGTGCAGACGGATGGCAATAACGAGAGCAACAGCAGTAATGAGTTATTCGTGGAACAAACAAATCTGCTTTATGGTAACAGCTCTGTATCTGTGATCTCTAGCTGCTTTTCATTTAAAAGAAAAAGTATTTGTGTATTGACTGAGTAAAATAGCCTGCTTGCCAGCGCTCTCAGAGCAACAGTAATTACATGGATTTTTGGTCAGTCCTGTCATAGTTACTCCACTAACTTGATTAACCTATATAATGAGTACAGGACTGTGACCAATACTGACCCCACATCAAAGGATGGTATTGCTGCTGTGTGCTGACCTGAATTTTAATTGTTCTCTAAGTTTTGTAATTAAACCACAGATGTGCTAAAGAAGAGATTAGGCATTTTAGCTGGCAGTGTATGCATTTTCCCAGATGTGTCAACTGTGTATACTATAAAATGTCAGATGCCCGCCTCAATACGCAAATATCTAATGACATGCCACTTTGCAGATACCTAAAGCCTCTCTCTTTTTTTTTTCTTCGTGTTTTAAAGTGGGGAACAAAATTAATTTATATGCTAAAATTCTTCTATATACATTACTGCGTGTCACCATGGCTCTTGCATAAAGTTATATAAATAAATCAACAATGAATAAATTAGAACTTCAAGTGTCTGTGAAGTTCCCATAGGCTTATACACTTGGTCCTCAGAGTCCAAAAACGCTACTGCAGACAGATGTTTTCCCTTCTTCAGGATCATCCGAGTGGTGCATCTGTTGCTTCAGCCAGTGGCTATGCCAGACTCGAGAGAAAACACGTTGCTCCTTAAATGAAGACAACTATTAGAAATAAATTAGAGCATCCAAGAGGCTGCTGTGCCTCCCTCCTGTTGAAATGCGTTTCTCTTCTGGAAGCCCTCATCTCATAAAGGAAAGGAACCATACAGCCCTATTCCACTCAACCCCTCCCTCTGTCTTTCTGTTGGAGAAAAGCACATGTTTAGTGTCTGAGCTTCCCAGCACATGTTGCCATCAACCTCGCACTCATTCGTTTAGCAAGGAAAAGTACAATGCCTTTGCTGGCGCAGCTCCCTGCTCTGCTCTTGACCAAGCAGATGAGACTGAACTAAGAGCTTAGCAAATTAATCTAGAGCTGGGTGGGATGCATTGGAAGGGAACAACTGGGACAAAGATTCATGTTTCACTCATAACATTTTGTTTGGAACATATGGAAAGAATTAGGAGCTACATTTTTATCTCGATAAGTTGGGACTTGGGAGTGTGTATTGAGATTTATGCAAGCGTGAATTTGGTCTGAAACTTTTCTTCTTTCCTGTTCTTGTAGTTCTTCCAGCTCCTTGTGATTCATTTCGCCTGTGTTCTACCACCGATGGTAGTCTTCCTTTCATATAGGAAGCCTGCCTTGCATGCAGAACAATGACAAGATGACAAAATATAGCAGGTTTAGTGAGGAGCAATCTCTGAGGTACACACTTCTTTGCATCTTTCAGAGCCAGAGTTCTTTTAACATGGACAATGTGTGACTGTACAACTTACTGGGATCTTGAAATAGTCCTAGTCCTCTATCTGAAAAAGAACCCAACAGAGGATAAGAGTAACCACCCAGCACTGTTCTGTAGACACTGCACTTAATATAGCATTTGAAGGATACTATCCAGAGACAGTTTCTGCTTTGTTCTTTCCAGTGGCCTGCGTAGGAATCCCAAAGACATATCTGGAAAGTTTTTTCCTTCAATGTGAGAATTGTTTGTAAAGCCGTGTAGCTGAGTTCATCAACTGGATGCATTTTTTTTCTTTATAGCATGCTTCATTTCTTCTTGGCTCCTGCGGCCTCCAAAGGAAACAGAGCATCACTTCTACAAGAGGTCTTCTTTATGCGTGTCTCACCGCATGTCACCTTCAGGCACAGGGCTTTGCCACCTAATTTGGGTCCTGCCATGAAAGCAATTCCTGCGTGCTAGAGTTTGAAGAGCGTAGATAAATGTAATACTAGTATCAGCACGCTGGTTTTTTTTCCTACCATTTTGCAGTGATTACTCACTTAAGCTTGTGACCAGCCTTGAAAAAACAGTGAGAACTTTTAAATGATGGCTGTTGGGCGCTGTGGAGAATGATGCCTTCATTACCAGGCTCAAATGCACATAGGAACCCTGCTTCCTTTTTCTGGAAGCATCCTCACCTTTATAGAAAATACTGCATCTGCAGTAGAGGCTGCAATTACCCTTCTTGAATGTATGTAAGGACAGAGCATTAAGTAATGTGTCTGCTAGCTAAAGGAAATAATATATCTCTACTGGAAATACTGATGTGCATATTCTTTTAGAGTGAGTTACGCACCTGTGAGAGCAGTTTTTAGACTGTAAATATGACCTCAACTTTTCCTACTGCGTCTTAAGCTTGCAGGCCCATACAGTGCATAGCAATGCTCCAAATAAGAATAGAAAACTGTGAAACAAAGTAAAAATTGTTGCTTTCTAGCAATCCAAACCTTTATGAAGCAGATTTTGGCTCTTAAATGGAGACAGTAATATTTAAATAAAATTAAATGGGGTGTCCCAAGTTTGAAATCCTAATACAAGAATTAACAGGGAAGAAAAGTCATAAACAAATTATTAAAATATAATTTTAAGTTAAATATGTTAATTTAAAATAACTTTGCATAGTCATTTGAAAGATGTAATTTCAAGAGAGAATAACCAGTTTAAAATTAATATAATTTATTAACAATTAAAAATTATAACACAAGCGGAGGGAGGTTGGAGGTGAAATATTGAGTTTCCTTTGATAGGTAGAGTAATTATGAAGTATGCTTTTGAAGTTCAAGAAGAGAGCCTTAGGACACAACATTTTTTAAAGAAAAAATTGGCTTGCACTCTCTTCAAGTGATTTATTTTGCACTAAGAAATGGGTGTGAGACATGATGTGATTTAAAATGTCATCCCTTGATGGAACTGCTTGAGGGTGACATCATTTTTTTTTCCTCTCTCTTTTTATTTATATATTTGGCTTCTTGATTTCTGAAGTTCTCTATCTTAGGGAATCTAACGAAATTAAGCTGAAATGAATTTTAAAAAAAAGCAAGTCATCAACACCTCTGCATTCCTTGGAGTAAAACTTTCCCCTAAAGTTCAGGAAGCTAAAATCTAGACTCTGGAGGGAGCTACCAGGAAGGCAGAAATTACTCTGCTGCATCTTTGTCATCCATGTTGTTTACATGATGCCTGTGTTTGAGAAACACCACTTTTTCATATCTCAGACAAATAAATGCAACATGTTGTGGAAGGATGGTCTCTCTTCAAAGCAGGTTGTCCCACGCATCTCTGGGTAGGAAGGATCACTCTTCTTTCCTCTGTGTGCTTTTTTGAAGGAGCTCTTTTAAAAGTTGGGGTTGGACTTAGAGATGTTCTTTCAAGTAAGTTTAGATCTTCCTTGCTTGAGTAAGTGGACATTTTTCCCTGAAACGATGAAAGAACAGACCTATACTTGGGACATAAGAGTTATGTGATATAGTTGAAATTGTGACTTCAGTAACATGTTTGCTTGCACTGGGCTTTGTGAGCAGGAGGAGGCACAGCTGACTTGTGGCAAAGGACCTGAATGACAGAGCTGGTATCATTGAGTGTGTCCAAAGGTCAACACTGCTGGTGAAACGTCTGGAACATCGTGTTATGAGGAGCACGTGAGGGAACTGGGACTGTTTAGTGTGGAGAAGAGGAGGCTCAGAGACCTTATTGCTCTCTACAGTTACTTGAAAGGATGATGTCAGCCTCTTCTTCCAGGTCACTACCGGTAGAACAAGAGGGTATTTGCACCAGGTGAGGTTCAAGTTGGATGTTAGGAAAAATTTATTCTCAAAAAGAGTGGTGAGACATTGGAACAGGCTGCCCAGGGTGGTTTTGGAGTTACTGTCCCTGGAGGTTTTGAAGGAAAGGGTAGATGTTGCACTGTGTGACATGATTTAGTGTTGTGGTGGTGATGAGATGGTTGATGGTTGGGCTACATGATCTTGGTGCTCTTTCCAACCTTAATGATGCTGTGATTCTTTTATTCTATGATACAGCCAAAATACAGCCTTGCTTTGTAGACCAATCTCTTGTCCAACTTTTGCTTAACTTCAGCAGTATTTTTATATACCTTGCTGACAGCTGTGGTGATTTTTGTCATAAATCTCACAACTTTTGTTCAGAACCCTTAATATTGGAAGCAAGGGATTTATGTGAGAATCTGACAGATTTCACTTGACAGAGAATCTCATAGTGTTTTACCTACTGCTAGTTGAACAGTTCTTCCTTAAAAGTTGTAAGGGACCTGTTATGTCACGGCCTAAACTGATGATTGAGAATCTGGTGAAGGGGGTGGCTGGCCCAGCAAGCACAGGTGCAAACAATTCACCTGTTCTTCCCAGATGACCAGAAGGGGTTGACCCTGGATCCTCCCCTTCCTGAGCTCATTTAAGTGCTAGCCTCCAAAGGGGGAGTGTTTTTTCAATGAAGGCTGCTTTCTGTGAGGGGTTGTTCTGTAGATAGAGATCCTTTCACCAGTTGGGTGAGTCAACTTTTTCCTATATACATATGATTATTGATATTCCTAATGGTATTTTATCTGGTGTTGCAAAGAGTTTATCCGAAGTAATTTCACTGCTTCCAAGAATCTACAAAAGTAGATTTCTAGCTCTCAGATCTGCAAGCTGAAAAGCCTTGGAAAGATAAATAGCATACCTTCTAGAGGTAGGAAATGGGAAGAGAGCAACTCTACTACATCATCATTACTTTCAAAATCACCTGCTAGAATCCAGATCTTGTAGCTTTGGGTGTGAAGAGTCTGGGCCATGGATTTTTCACTGCAAGTGTTTCTGCTGTTACTCAAGGAAATCAGAGTAAAGACCATTAAAGTTGCCACAGCTTTCTTTGTGATTTCCTGTTTAACAATACTGTGTTTGTTTGCAGCCTTACCCAATGTGTACCATTGTCCCACCCTTCTGAGGGATACCAGGCTCATGGCAGCCACATTGCTGTGTATTAATTCACAACCACTGTAATGGTGAACAATACTCTGCCAGGTTGATGCAAATTCACTTGATTGCTCTGGATGTTTCCTGCGAGCTCAGGGATTTGTGTGGAGCTTGTAACAGTCCTGGGAGGTGTTGTATCTACTGGGCTTGGATGGTACATTTAGATGTGAAGTAGTTCTGTTGGGCTGATGTATGGGACATCCATCTGTGCTTGCTACCTATGGAAATCCCAACCGAATTAAAAACAAGCAAACAAAAAACCCTTCCAACTTCACACAGATGTGTTCTGGGAAGTCATGGATGCTATTCTTACGCTCAGCTCCACCAGTTCTGCAGGGCTGAGTGACTGAAATAAAGGGGAATGTATTTCATCACCAGCATCAGTAAATTATAATAGAATACACACAGGGCACAGATCTGCCAAGTAAGAGAAGCTGCATTTTTTCCTTGTCACTTTTCAAATAAAATTGCCATCTAATCTAAAATACAGCAGCCTTGCTGAAAGTCTATGAATTCTCTTTGTATGAGAAAGTGTAGCAAAGTTCGTAGCCAGACTTGTTATAAAAACACAGAAGTTAAAAATAGCAGCGTAATCAAGGAGCAGAATCCAGCTCTAAATGGGTGGCCCAGTTTGCTCTCACATTTGAACACTGTAAACACAAATCAGCCCTTGTCTTTTTAGGCTGCTGCTACTAGCTTTTTCTTTTGCTATGGAGAAATGTTCACGCTTCCCTATCATTTGACAACTCCTGACTGCTTTCGCAGTCTTTGTTCATGAAAGATCTATGTCAACTATGTACCAGCATCCCTTTGACTGTAAGCAGCCCGTAATTGGAAAGGTATTTCTAATAGAGTAAATTTTCTGCAGACCCCTTGGAAGGAACTTGCTGTGCTTTTCTTCTGAGCCTTCTACAGGACTGTGCTGCTTTGTTTAGTAAGAAAAAAAATTGATATTACACTGGAAGATTGATTGACTTTTGGTCCCACTCTGACAGTCACTGAGTTATCCATCCTCACTTTTTTTCTGTGGAGTAATTCTGGAAAATTCATCCTACCTGTGTTTCACATTGGGTGGCAAAAGTGACTGAAAGGGGGGTGCTAGAAAGCAGGGCATGTGACCTCCTACCTTCTCTGTTGGGGCTGTGATCCACACACAGCACTTCATTGAAGGGGAGGATATTATACCATTGAAGGAGAACTGAGATTGTGATAAAAGAGAGGAGTTAGAGATCTCTAAATTCTTAAATCTGTTTTGAATAGGATCTCCTTTTTTTTTTTTTTTTTTTTTTTTTTTCTCTTGAAATGCTTAGTTGAAAAACTCAGGTGAACTCTTCATACTTTCTGAGATATTGTAATCCCTAACCTTGCTGGAGTTTGTACTGTTTCACTTTGCAGGCCTTGTCAATGCCTCTTCAAAGCAGCACAGGGTTCTAGCTGCCTATGGTGTGCAAATGTATTTACCAATTGTGCAATACTTCTTTGAGATAAATTTATTGTTAGTAGTATTTTTAACTGTGATCCTTCTGATAAAGGCTTCTTGGTACAAAAGCAAAGATGCTGTTGGCGGCAGACTATCACAAAAACACTAGGATTGTGGAAGAGTAGGAGCAAGAAACATGTCTTCTACCCTGTGGCTGTTTGTTTGTTTTATGAGAAGGTCCAGGAAGAGATGCAGTGTGTGTTCTGGTGCTCAAGTGTTGCTGTGCAGCAGGGCTGTCCTGCTGGTAGGAAGCTAGTTGTGCTGGATCCAGGCTGGATCATGGTGGCCTGGCCTTGGGCCACAGCACCCCACTGAGGGGGGCTGCTTGTGCATGGCAGAGAGTGACTGAAAATGGCAGAAATCCTCCTTGCTCTTCAGCTTTGCTGTCCTGAGGTGGGATGACATTCCTTGCTTTCCTGGTGTGCTGGAGGAGGCCTGTGTAGGCAAGCAAAATGTGGCCTTCTCATGAGAGGCAGGGGCTGAACCGAGGTGTTTGAGGAAACTGTCCTACACACTTGTCCTAATAGCAAACAAAAATAATCTTTGGGCTTTCAGATGTCTTGGAGATAAACTCCTCAAGGATCTCAGACTGTTTTTTTTTTTCCTCCTGCAGGCCCTTTTATTTTCTTGGGCTGCTGCTAATCAGTAACTACATTTTCCTGACTTTGGGGTCATTACTGTGTTTCCTTTGCTGTAAGGATTTAAAAGGGCTTTCCTATCACTGACAAATACCAAACCAGGTGAGACTGCTGCTTGTGGTGTTTGCCACTGGAGAGCCTTAAATACTCATACCATGCCTGACAGCATAGCAATTTCAGCTATTTTCGCAAAAATAACCAGGAAGGATCTCTAGTACTTTCCCAGAGGGGAGTGGGCCTGTTAAAAGCGATGAGTAGGATCCTACCTTGTTGCAGTAGCATGTAATCCACTTTGTTTAACCAATGGAAGTCTGCTTTTTTTAATTACAGTGAAGCAGTTCCTGCTGCTCTGTTGCCCCCACAAGCTGCAGTCCTTGCAGTTTAGGGACTGCTGGCCCCAAAGTACAGGCGAGTTCCTTCCCTTTGTCTAAGGAAAATGGTCCCTCTGGAAGTCAGCGTGATGACCTGGGATGTAGCAGGTCTCAGTTCACCTCTTTGCACCTCTTAGCTGGCTGCTAAGTGATAGAAGGCTTAGCCTCCATGTGCCTCATCCCCCTGCTGAAAATAGGCATATAGGGAGGGCACATCACTGCTGCAAGACTGCAAAAAAATTGTTGTTTGATAACATGGCACGGCATGTTCTAAAGGGTACACAGAGATGAGTATAGTAAAGCTGATCTTATATTTTCTTTAAGGACTTCCAGACACTGCAATTGCAACAAAATTAACTAAAAACTGCTTTTGATGGGTCTCTTCCAAAATCTCCTGTTTGGAAGTCACCTGCTGAGTTTTATGCTGCCTACTCTGGGCTGCTTCTGGTATGTATGGGAGGTGGTTCACTGGAAACTGCACAGCATTGAATGGTAGAATAAAGATATACTTTTAATATAAGATTTCTGAAGCGCTGCTCTATTAAATACAGTAAATATTCCTTAGTGAGTACTATACCTTCATGCCAGTTGCTTGCATCAAAAGTGATTTCTCGTTTCCCTATTTTTCAGCTGCAGAATGGATCAGTATTTAAATGGGTTGCATTGTGTGAACAGAGAATGAAAAAATACACAACTTTTGGTGAGTACACTGTTATTTATATTTGGTGGTCTGTTGTTTCAGATGATGTGCAGGTAACCTCTCTGTAGTAAAAAGAACAAAACTCTTTAGATTAGGATTCCAGACTCAAGGTATTTAATTATGTGCAAACTAGTTTAGGCTATGTGCATGTATTCTGTAGATCTCATGCTCTGTTCTAAGACTTATTTCATGCTTATAAACACTGTAAAAGAGTATGAGGGCTACATAGATTCAGAAGAAAATTGTTTATTTCTTTCATATTTGTTCCAGTAAATGTAGCCAGTGCTCTGAAGCCTAGGCCTGTCTTGATGAAATAATAGCTAAGGTTATTAATATATAAAATAAGTTAAAAACAACAACAACAACAACAAAAAACCCTCATGCTGAAAAACTGATTAACTACTTCATTTGTTGAAGAAGACTGCCAAATCCAAAAAAGATAACCCACACTATACCTGTCACGAAGAGGAGAACGCCATGCTGTGTGTTACCTGGATGTTGAGCTATTGGATCAGTGTCTCTCAAGGAGAGTTCTGAAGCCACATGGTGTCTCTGGGTACTGGATTTTGTACTTGGACCTCTGTATTAAAACTCATGCAGAGTGACAGCTCCCTATTGGATATACATCTGAAGAGCCGCAAGAGTGCAAGTCATTCCAGCAAGGGTCTGGTATAAATTACACTCTTAATTGGCTCCAGATAAGTCTATTTTGGACTATGGAACATGAAGAACTTGTGTGGCGTACTAAATCTTCCTACTTCTTGCACAAACCCTGTCTTTACAGGGAACTGCCTGTAAAGAAGGGAGTCATAGTCATACAGATCTAGAAGCTGGCAGGCTTTCCATGGCAAAATCCCATTGGATCAGACCTTGCACAGACTGCTATTATCCTACTGGGCATGTAATTTCTCAACTGAGAGACATGCAGTGAGACCTAGGACCTGTATCAGATGATTTGTTTAGATGTAGCAAGATGTTTTTAAGTGGCAGTGTTTATCTTTGTTCTTATGTGCGCAGATTAGGGAAGAGGTAGCCATGGTGTAGTTGTATAAAGCTCCAAATACATTTTAAATAATTCAATGCATCTAAAGTAAAGATCAGTTATTCAAAACATATATTTGCAAAAAATGCAGTGTGACAAAATACCAATAATTTAAAACATTTGTTGGCCTTTAATGTTGCAGAATATGTATCTGCAACAGTAATAAAACCTCAGGAAACATGATTTAATAGTTTAGTGTACATTTAATAACATATAAGCATGCTATTGAGCTGAAAAATCAGATTTCAGTTTGGCAGTGGAGGAATGAGTTTATGAAGTTAGCTTGTAAGTTTACACCTGGTTTGGAAGAGACAGCCACAATCATGTATCTAAGAGAAGAAACTGGTGTTTGTTGAGAATCCTTTATCATTTATTGCATTTACAAGCTGGTGCTTCATAATGTGGTTCTCCTTTATATCAAGTGAAGAAATTTTGAGGGAGGCTAAGAGACAGAATGTGAAGCAAATTTTAAAATAGATGGAGGTAGCTGAAAAAAAATTTATCTGAACTGGTAGGATTTCAATTGGTAATGCAGTGTCCAAGAATATTCTACATGTTTTCTGAAGCTAAGGAAAATACTTCTAGGGACATGGCAGGGTGTTAGAGGTAGAAATATTGCTAAGCTCAATTGTCCATTGGAGTTAGGACTAGACCACCTCCTTGGAGCAAAAGTAAGGGCAGGATTTCTCTAGCTCTACTTTCAGAAGCTCAGCAGCTGAACCCAGTGCCTATGGCCACTGTTGCTCTCTGCTCCTGACAGCCGTGCTCACTATGAACCCACTGCTGCGAGTTTTAATTCCATGCCTGCATCCTAGGTACTGATGCATAAAAAAGGTGAGGTATAATTCTTTTTCCACTGTGAAAGATGCAGTTGGCAGCCCTTCCTTGGGCAGAAGTCCTGCTGACTTCACTGAATGTTCGTGTGGAATATGGACAACAGAACTCACACCAGAAGAACATGTAGACTTGACACATTCATAATGTAGTGAAGCTGCCTGCACGCATAATGTTTCTTTCCTGCAATAAAATGACTGTTTTTCAAAATCCACTTCAGATATTGGAAGTTCCTGCCCCACAGTGAGACCGATTCTAGCAGAAGTTAATATAAATGGATGTAACGTTCTGTATTTTGTAGTCTATAGTGTGGATTTTGTCTATGTGCCTATTATATACCATCATAATACAGTTGGCTTCCTTGGTAATAATTTTTGATTATTGTAATTTGAAGACTTGTCTACATGAAGTACTGAATAGAGGTGTGAACATGAATCATGTTAGCTCTTCAAGCCCCTGTGGATCCTCTTGCCCTGACTGCATTCATGAAGTTTGGGCTAATCCACTTCCAAAGTTAATTAGCATGCTAACTTGTACTGTGCTAATCTTCTTGTGGTCAACAGGCTAAATTGATATTACTTTCAAATCACCTACCTCCTCTTTCTGTTTCATTTGTTACTATTATATAGTGGTGAGAATATAAGCTCGCTGTTTCTGAAATATTTGTAGTCCCAGAGCTTTGCAGTTAGAACTTAAATGTTTCATGTTATGCTTTTTCTATTTCTGTGATGATGAGGGAACTTATATATGTGTGGAACTCCTAGGACCCTACAGTGAAGAATTTTAGGTGAGCCTCCATCTTCCATACTATCAAATGCTATTTTGCGTGCTTTTATGAAGAGGGTAATGCAACACAGAATGCTGTACATGGGTTCTTCCAGCTCTGAATTAGTCTCTTTTATCTGTCTCTGACCACAACAGATGTTGGCAGCCTTTCTATTCCATATCCTTAAGTCAGACTAAGAATATCAGTTCCGCTTAGGGAAGCTGTAGGGGAATAGTTTAACCCTTTCAGGAGGCTTTTTTGTTGTTTTTTTTTTTTCTTTCCTTTAAAATTCTTGACTTTTAATTTAAAATAAGATTCAGTAAATGCTTAAAGTGGCAACTACATCTTTGAGGGAGTCCTCAGTTTTAATTTCATAGTTGAATTAATTGGTTTCTTTAAATTTTCTGTCAGTTTCCTTCTCATCAGGGACACACAGATGGAGGTTAAAAACATCACTGCAAATGTTTCTAATATAAATTTAGCAAAGGAATTTGGAATGGCAGTAGAGCTGTGGAAGACTTGAGTGTAATCTTCAACATTTAGAAGGTACTGTTTTGCACTATAGATGGTACTAGCCATCTCTGGAAAACTGTTCCTCTTGGACTTTCCAAATGAGTTTATTATAGTGTACTGATAATGGTATGAAACCTTATTATAAAGGCTTATGGGGAAGTAACAGAACTTTCCTCATAGGTAGGGTTAACAATTTTCATTTACCCAAATTCTTTTCAGGATAACCTTGGACTATTTGCTTTTGTTTTAAAACTCAAATTCAAGCAAGAAATACAAGCCATGGTTATATCCCTTAAATTAATTACAAATGCAGATATTTTGTTGCTGTGTTTTATTTAGAATTCACATAAAAGCTCATAATAGAAAGGAAAAATATAGTTATATATTAGAATAAACTCTTCTGAATTATTAGTTATGCGTACACAGTCCTTGCAGTCTGCTCACAGCCCTTTGAGATTACTGGCCATCAGAAAGATCCTGACAATGCCCAAATCAATGCAGCATTCTTACCATTCTGCTGCTGCACTCATGCCTCAAATGCAGCCCTGTACTGCCTGATGTCTAGCTAGTTACATGTATTCAAGTGAGAGGGCTGTAAGGATCTAATTTTACTGACTGACAAGAATTGCAGAAGCATACACAGCCTGCTCATATCCTTTGTGGAGTTGGAAGCAGAGCCACCTTTTCATTTCTTTTTTTCTACTGCACAGAGACGCCATCACATATGTTCTGAGGCTGATGAAGAGGTCTGGGAGCCACATGTGACCAGCAGAATGAGCACCAGCCTATAGTGCAGTTTCAGTGGGAGATGAATTTTGGGAAAGTTCCCACAGAAATCCCATTGTAGCATTTCTGTTCTTACTGGGCCTGATTTCATTTATTCTGAGGCTTCCTCACATATTTCTGGCATTGCACTGAGACCTTAACATGGGCATAATGCACACTTGCAATCTCATTAATGCTCTTTGGCATTGCCAGAAGGGTGTGAAAGGGCTGTGCATGTCAAGGAGAATCTGGCCCATCGTGTTTATTCATGCAGTAGCTTCTGCTGAGTCACAGTCTGCCTCGCAGCCAGGAAAAGGAAGGGCTTGTTTTCATTAGAGGACATCAATACTATCTGGTGGTTGCAGAGCACCGGAGCGCAGAGTGTGTTGAGGGAGGATCACAGAGGGCTTTCTGGAACTCAAAGCAGCAATACTTTAGTGTGATGAGTGACGCAGCTGGAAAGATGATATTTTCAATCATACAATACAATGGTTTATCCTGAGGACTTAATCTCCCAAGTCTGGAGTGTGGGGATCAATTGCTCTTCTCCTGGGAGAACAGAAACAGAAGACCTCAGGAGGCTGTGACAACTATGCAGCAGACAGGTCTTCAGCCAGCTTGCTTATGAAATGTGGGCAGTGCACTCTCAGAGGGCAGATGTGCAGCTCTGGTCCCTCTGAACTTCTTGCCTCTTCGCGGAGGGGAACAAGAGTAGACTTGGAAAATGGAGATAAAAGAAAATTTCCCCCAAATTAGTTTTTTGATAGGTTAAGTTGCATGGTTTATAACAGATTTTTAGGGGAGTGTGGTGTGGGAATGGAGTTAACAGGAGGTACTGAAAAGTAAAAGACTGTTCTGAAAGTAGTGGCAACAGGTTGGGCTGTAGATGGGTTCCTGCTTGAGCAAATGGGAACCTGGAGTCGCTGCCTTCCAGCCACCTGGGAAGAAGAGGTACAAAGAACAAGCAAGGGTACCTTTCAGGCCTTCTGATACTAAGAGGGCCCTAATGTTTAGGGGAGTGAGGGGTGACGAAATCTAGAGTTGCAGGTCCTACCTCTGAGTGAGCTGTCCTGACCTCTGATAGAGGAAAAAAAATAGCTGATCTTACTGTTGTTTTCTCAATTGTTATCTATGTGTTTTTATCCTTGAGGTTAGTAATTTGGGGAAAGCTGCAAGCCAAGTGTTTTAGAGGCAGTCGCCACCACTTGTGAATCCCGCATGCCTGTTTGTAGGACAGAGTGGAGTTACATTTTCTGCCTCTATGAGTGGTTCCTTGCTTACATCATGCTGTGCAGTGCCCACTAGCACCATGTTCTTGGGCACTGTCCTGTCTACTGCTAGGTACTGTTACAGGCTTCCCACCAACATGCCTTGTGAAAGACCCCTCAGACTGAAAAAGGCTTTGAGACCAATTGCAACAGTGCTCTGTCCACTTTCATTTATAAGCAGGATGTAGCTGTGGCTGCTGTGTACCTTCTACGGTTTTGTAGGTTTGTCTGTTTGCTTCATTTGCTTCTACTCTCAGCTCTCATAGATGAAGCATTTCATACTGGAAAAAATGTTTTGTGCCCAGTGAAGTGGCTTTCTTTTCACCGTTATAGAAGAAATGAACACTCTAGTATGGATGCAGACTGAATTCTACCCTATCATTCCCTCTTTGCTGTCAACCTGAACAAATCTTTCTTTGCCGTAGTCTAACTCCAGGCACAATGTCAACATATAAGGAACAGATCATGAAACCTCTTGCTGTGGTGAGTGAGGCTTTTAGAGTACATACCCAAGTAATTTTTCTGAGAACTGATCTTTCATGTGTAGTGTGTGATTTAAACACAAAGATGTCCTGTGATTGCCGTAAGATAATATTAAGTATTTTTAGAGCATGCCAGGCCTGTTGGTGAGTGTTGTCCAATAACTGATAGTCAGAGGGTTTCTCAGTCACTTGTGGTGATGTGGTCTTCCTCTTTGCAGGATTATCAGTCTTTTAAGTGGGATCTAACAACTTTACTCAAAAGAGTGGGATACTAGATTCAACCAAGAATACTTTGAAATTATATTTAACCTAAGGCTTTTACTGAACAGAATACTAAGGGATAATATTCTCTTTCTGTCTTCTTCAAATTCATATGCACATGATTACTGCATTATTTATCCATAGCTAAATACTGTCTAAAGCTTTATATTTATTCATCTCTATTGCAGTTCTGCAGTAAGAGATTTTTAGATTTATGTACTGTATGTGCTTACTGTTAACTTCTATATTTCATTCATCTGTATTTTTTCAGACATATAATTCTAATGATTCCTCCTCTTGTGCTTAATAAACATCTAGTAGCTCATTGAAGAGTATGGAAGAAAAGGTGAAGTTAAACTAAATGGCTTACTTGTGAGCAATACTCATGATTTCACATGAACATTTGAGGATGGTTTTCTCAAAAGGGTTCCTAAGAGCATCCTGCAGTCACAGATCATCCTGCTTCCACTCAAAAAGATGATTGATTAAATACATATCTCAGATTTTTTTTTTTTTTTTTCTGTAGCTTTGTTATGCTTTCTGAATCTTTGGAAAAAAACTTCTACTTGAAAGAGTCCTGAGGTTAAACTCTGTTATTAGCCCCCAGATACGCAGTTTCATGAATGGGCTACTGAGTTTCTTAACAACATGTGTATCTGTTGGTTCATACAAGATTTTTGTTTTTAATGTTGTTCATTATGATCCTCAGCAGCGTAGAACTTGCAAATGTTGTTTCAATTGGGCTGTTAGTTTCATTATCTTCAGCGTAATCTTTCTTGCTGCAGATTTTTGTTCTTGGATTTGGCTAGTATAACTATTTTTTATCTACCAATGATCTCTGTTAAAGACAGACTTAGCTTCAGAACCAAGCATAAGTTAATGCTGTGGTTAAGAGGGGCTTTAGTAGCATCCCTGAGACTGACCACTTATGAGTTATTAAACAAATCTACGCAACTCTGTAGGTTGAAGTCCAACTCTAACACAGACGTTCTGCATTTCATTCCATATCTCAATCACCTCAGTCTTCTTGAAAAAATAGAATTGGAAGAGAATAGCAACTCTTCTCTTCCTACTCTTGCCATCTGATGATTTAGCTACAGATGGTGGTTGACTATAACTATGAACAGCCTGTTCCCCAGTGCTTCAGAAAGTCCATGTAAGAGAATTAAGAGAATGGATGAACCAGAATCCTGCTGGCTCCTCACTGATGTAGTGTAGGGCCCAGGAGCCGCATTCCTCCCTACCTCTGAGAAGTTTCAAGGGTACCTGTGTGTGCAGTTCTAGGAATACTGATCCTTGGAAGTGGCAGTACCTTATACACAATTTTTGTATACCTCTTATGAAGTGATTTTGATGTCCACCTATGTATGAGGGAATTGTAGTTGCTAGCAAATAGTATTTAGTGATAATAATTAGTAAATTTTTAGTCTAAGGATTTTTGTTTTAATGCTTCATTTAAATTTTTGGAATGGTAAGTTTAAGGTAATAAATTACAATCATAGTGTTTTTTCTTTTACTTGCTTTGTTCACCTCCTCTAAATAACGTCCCCCAGAACTTGCTTGAAAATCTTCAGGACAGAACCTAGGTGGATAACTTAAACTGCAACCTCAGTATTTCCTTCCTTCTTCCCTACGTACCTCTTTAAATATCATAAATGCCTGATGTACAGAAAAGGTTTAGGGATAAACTAGATCTAAGAAGTTACATATCATAAGCATGTAAATCTAAAATAGGATATTTCTACCATTAGTGATAGATATTCCAAGTCTCTCAAAGGACTACCCAAGAACTCCTTAGGGCTAGGAAGGAATAAGATGATGGATGTTAAAGTAGTGTCATTTTTAGGCATTTTTCAAAATAAGTGGCTATTTTTCTTGCCATTTGGGAGCTATGCAGCAGGATTAATGGTAACTAATGCGCTGTAGGTTTAGACCAACATGCAATTTTAAGTCTTTCAAACATTATCTGGTATTGCAAATAAATAGGAATACATAATCACATGACCTGATTTGTTGGTGTGAGGACGGGATGCTATCCTTAGTAAGTAGCTTATCATTCAAAATAATGTCAGGAAAGAAAAGTTTTCCTGCGCACACACTCAAGCATTCCATATGTGCTGTATTTCACAGTATGTTGCTATGTTTTGCGCTTTCCACACGTGCTGTTACTGGCGAAGTTTACCAACATCGAGACACTTTACAGGTGATTGGCTGCATACATACTACTGCTGGTGATCCATGTGTTAGTAAAGGTCATGGGGAAAACATTAGTTCTATGTCTTGGGGAAAAAAAACCTGTGAGCCTGGTAGTAGAGTTGCTTTATAAAACAGCTGCAAATACTTCTTCCAGCTGCCCTTCTTCTGCTTTTTTTGAATCCATTATAATATACTCAAGATCAAAAGTAAAATTTGGCAGTTTTAACTTCAACTGATCCTTTCTTTGTCCCCCCAGAAAAGTGAAAATAAAGGAAATATAAATTAAAATTAAGTGTCCTAGGCAGGCAAAAACTCAAATAATCAAGATAGTTGAGAAAAGAAGACTACTTTCAGTTTAGAAAATACGGCTATTAAAACAAGCAAGGAATAGACTAATTATAGTTGTAGGGCACCTCTTCTGTATGAGTTGCAAAAATGAGGATAATAGTCCACACTCAGGGGAGAGAAGGGGAGTGGAGGCTGAGGATGCTCAGCTGGTGAATCAGGCGAATAATGATACTTCAGCATGTCTAATTGTCTAATGCTGTAGAGTGTATAAACTAGGGCAAGCTGTATATTATACAAATTAAAAGGAACCCTAGGCTGTCTTGTATGAGCTCTGCTCTACTGCAAAGGAGTTGCTGTAATTTTGTCTTTGAATGATCTCCAGCAGTCCTCTCTTCCTTGCCTTCTGAGATTTAAGCTGGCAAGTCCCTTAAATTGCATCTCTGGATGTAAACTAAAGGTCTTCCTTGGGACCCTTCCAAGTCAGTGTTCAGGGTGTTCCACATAGGATGCGCTAAGGGAACAGGAAAACAGGAATGGTACTGGAATGAGGAGGTTGTGTAACATCTGGCTTTGGGCACTGCAATTGCTTTGATTCATTTCCTTACAGTGAATGCGGAGATGGGCTATTCAGTGAAAGGTTTCAGATTACCTAGGCTGGATGTCTACCTCTTTCAAACAAAAAAAATAAAAATAAAAAAGCTTTCACTATGGTCATTGCAGCATCTGTAACATGTGTTCTAAACACATTAAGACATGTATAAACCCACACTCTCTTGTTTGAGGAACTGCTGAGTGAGGGCCTTGTTCTTTGAGGAAAGGAAAATAATGGAGCTACCAAAGTGTAACAAGTTGTGAATAGCAAAGAAAAGCTGTGGGAAAGTCTATCCTCCCTATGCCATTATGTGCTGCCTCCCAAGTTGCACAACAAACATGGGAGATGGCCAGCTCTGCCACTATGTTGCCTCCATGGATATTTACCTCTGCTAAGCATAATAGCCTATCTCTTCCTCCCTGTGTACTTCAAATCTATTTTTTTAATCTTAATTCAGTTCCAGGGCTTTAGTAAAGTTTAGCTATCCTGCTAAAGATCTTAGATTAATTCAACATTGCTTTGAGTGGTGGTAATAGATGCCTGATAGAGAAGTTAAACTGTGAAGTAATTTTTCTGCACTGAAAAGGGCTTGGGACTGTTGTTCATCACTGGTTTTCCTGTACTGGCCACTGTGTCCACCTCATGTCCTGGTAATGATCTGCCTCAAGGTTTTCTATTCAGCTGCTCAGGTGAGATGCAAACAGGCCTTCTGTGTCTCATGAGCTAAAAGTAAGTTTCAGCCTTTTGTTTTATATCATATTAACAAATCAGTGCAAAAATTAATGCAAGTTAATTAAGTAATTGTTTAATGTGAGAAGCAATGGCAGTCAGTGCAGGATCTGCCTGTGGCATAAGGGTAGAAGGCAAGCAAGTACTTAAATACTTCTTTTTGGTAGCAGCATCTTAGTGCTGAAGCATGGGAGCAGCAGTGCTTCCACACAGACAGCATGTGAAATGAAAGGTGTGTGTAGAGATGCTCACAAGGGCTGAGACAATCATGGCAGAAATGTTATCTCTCAATACCCATTGATCTGGGTTACCTGGATCTCTAGAGAGACTTGCAAAATCCTTGTGCTTGGGCAAGGTTAAAATCTTGACTCTTCTCCCCATGAAAACAAGTTGGGTTGATCCATAATTTTGATATTTAGATTATCGGGCTCTTTCTGGTTCTCTTCAAGACCAGGTGGTAAATGGGAGAAGGCTGAAACCCATGAGAGGGCCTGGATCCAAAGGATTTCCTGGTTCATGCTGAAGGCTTACTAGACAGGGGTCAGGAAGCAATAAGATTGGAGGATGTTTAGCAGAAATGACCAAACTTCTGGACTGCTTGATGTTATACTGTCATGAATTGAAGCTCACAGTCAGATGCTCTGTGCAGTTTCCATGCAATGAGGTTTAAAAGTAAGAGCCAGTGCTCTGTGAGCATCCAGTGAAAAATCTTTCTATTTCATGCAGGCAAATGTCTGCATATGCAGATATTTGCATATGTATCTAATTATCAAAACTCCTTCTGGGGTCAGAGTAAAAAGAAAGCCACAAAACCAAATCTTTAAACAGCCTGACATGAAACCATAAATCTCAGCACACCCAAACTTTGGGGGGAGTTTAAAAACCTTATCCCTATTTGAATTTTGTCTGTAATACACATCTCCTCTATAGCCACAAGTTCAGTACACTTGTGCCTTTTAGTAGTTATGCTAGAAAAAATACCTAGAGACAGATTTGTGTAATTAAAATCCTGATTACTGAGGGGATCAGCATGTGATGAGGCAAGAAATGGTGGCTAATATCTGATGTTATCTTGCAAAAGAAGAGCCCTAGAGCTTGCATTGGTTTAATGCTCATTTGGCTTCTTATACGTGAATGATACTGATCATCTTCTTGACAAGCACCACTGATGATAAAGGGTGCAAGCAGGAGAATAACTTGTTTTGGTTTGTGTTGCTGAGTGTGGCATTTAAAATCAGAGAGGGATGTTTGCGTCTGACCTTTCTTTCAAGGGGTGTTTCCAGAGTCGAGCTTTGGCTGCTTGCTTCTGAAGGAGTAGATGTTTCAAAAGCTGGCCCTGTGACCCAACATCACCACTTACCAGTGTGCATCTCTAGGGTAGCTGAAGGACACTGCTATAGCCAGCACTGGTTTGGGTATGTGCTTTTAAAAAAGGAAAAAAGTTATGATAGATTTCCTTTCCAGAAAAAGGGACTGAATTTGACCTAAAAATCCCTCTGAGAACTAGATATGCTTGTATATTATCAGCTTTTCTCATGAATTAGTAACTTAGCAAAGAAAAAGACCAAAATTACTTTATTCCCTCTGGAAGTACAGTACTTCTGAAAATCGCATCCATTGAGAGCTCTAGTTAGACACTGACAAAGAATCCTTGCCTTTAATTAAATTGTAAGTATTTATGGTAGTGATTACAGTTATCATTTTAATTATTTTCCTTCAGTACAATACCATTGGTTTGCACTGGGGCTTTTCAAAAAGCATCTCCTTACCTAGAAGGACAAATGGCATACTCCGATCAGTGAAATTGTGATTTGCAGATACTGTAGTTATCAGAGATTAGTGTTTCTATGATTTTAAGGTTTAGCTGTCATCCTTCATCTATGTTTAAACCTCACTTTTCTTATTTTTCTCCTGAGGGCATTATGGAAGGAGTATTTTGTTAACTTCATCTTGGAGTTATCCAAATGGAGGGGAGAGAAAGCCTGCTCTGTTTAAAAAAGAAAAAAAAGTGAATTGAAAAATATCCAGTTTCCACAAGAAGCGTGGAAAATGTGGATATTTTTCAAGATTTACTTAAGAGGGGGAAAGGGCAATAAAAGAAGGAAAGGATTCTGCCCTGTATGTCGAGGGCACCTCACCTTGCAGAGATATTGAGATATTGTGCAGACTGGAGATAGCATTGCAGTTCTTTTGAGCTGGGTATGACTTGCTAGAATTCCTTGGCCAGCAATGTCCTGGCCCTGCTTATTTACATCCTGTTGTCACAACCTTGAAAAAATATCATGCAAATCTTTTCCCATCCAAGCATATAACCAAGGGAGCCCAGTTCTGCTCTGTGGCCAGAGTGGTAGCATGCTTAAGTGAGGAGAACATGAGGTGCCATATGATGGAGCATCTGCATCTATTCAGGTAACCTGAGTTGCATGACATTCCTTCTTCTGTCTGGCGAGGGCATGGTATGGGTGGGGCCCACTGAGTGCTTCAACTTGAGAGCAGTACACATCTGGCTGTGTGGTGAGGAGGGTGTACTAGGTAAAGCCTCAGGAAGAGTTATTTCAGGCAGGAACTAGAGGCTGCTTGTATTGTCTGGGGCTCACTGGATTAGGTACAGTAATCAGGCAGCTTGTGCTCAAAACCACTACCAAATTAACAGGAAAACAATATCTTAACATCAATTTAGTAATACTAATGATATGAGGAACATAAGCTCTCTGGAACCAGTTGCAGGTAATGCAATGCTTTAAGATGCCATGAAACAAAGTAAATAGAACAAAATTTCCCAGATAGGGAAGGAGTTCCTTCAGCTAAAAGAGATTTAGTTCTTGTGCAAGTATCCTATTTCAGTTTGCTAGCCCCTGCAGCGTCCTCCTCTGATGTGCTGCTGCAGTGGGTGTGATACAGTCTCTAACAGCTGGTCTCAGACTCTACCCTGCAAGGATTCTTTCAAATAATGGAGTTTACCTTTAACATCAGTGAGTTGGTATTAATTCCTCTGATTTTCTTGGTGGCTGAAATTACCAAGAAATGTGTAAGTGATCCAGTGGCTGACAATTGCTGCAATTATTCATTCTTCTTTGCTTGAAACTGAACATATCTGCTTTTTTTCTCCCCTGTCATTTTCCCCCTTCCCAAGTGCTTTTAAAGTATTTCTCAGATGTCTGCATGTCAGAGTTCACCTTACGCATTAAAATAAACATCATCCCAGCCTGTAGCCTTTCCATATGTAACTTCACCTGTAAAAGAAATGAGCAGAAATAAACTACTACTACCTGCTTATTCAAAGTTACTGCTGCTTGTTAAGCAATTTCAAAAGCTATTATATCAATTTTATTTATTAATATCAACTCCCCTTTCAATACTTGTGTTTCACATCTTTCAAAGACTTGTATAAACCTTTCATTCTTCCAACAATCCTCGAGCTCAGATTAACTTATTTTTTTCTTTTGATTTTTTTTATAGCCTTTTATTTTTTTTCCTTGCAAACCTTAACTAGCTCTGCCTTCTCATTTAGTTTCTTCCTCCTTCTCCATTTCCAGTACAGATTATTCTTTGTCCTTAGAGCTTTGAGTGGTCCCATGTGAATGCTCATCAGTTGCTGTTGCTGCTTTGCTGACAGAAGAGTTGCAGCATGCAGAATGGGAGAGTCAGCAATGCCTGGACCTTGATTATGAGTAGACCTCCCCCTGCTACTTAAAACCTCCCTTGCAAACACTGGAGGGGAGGGGAAACACCTGGTGGAGCTGATATATTAATACTCATACAATAGCACCAATTGCCTGCAGGAATAAAAAAAGACCAAAACCCCAAACCTGAACATCTAACTTGAGAACAAAATTAATTTTAAAATGTAGGTCATATGCTAATACAGCTCCCAGTGTAACCTGTGTAGCTCCAGCATGCACAACATAGGAGTATGCTGTCTCTTTGTTTTCTTGCTTGCTGTTTTTTGCCACTTTCTGTGCAAATGTGATTAATTCAGCCATGAGACTCACTGGCCCTATAGATAAGATGATTCATTCTTTCATCTAAAGTTTGCTGATGATTTGAGTGCTCTTGTGATTGGGGGACTGTTCCTCTTTCATTGCTGATGAGTAAGGAGATAAAAGGAGGCTTTCCTCCTATGGTCATGCTTCCCTATGTGCAGGCTCTGTTACAGGGGATTTTTGTTGTTGTCACAGCAGTAATGCTCAGATGGTTTGGGTGGACCAGTGAGCCCCATCAGCCAAAGGGTCTTTGAAGCCAACTGGAAAAAATGGTGCCAGCACCTTTGTCTGCATTGGAAGGATCTTCTGGTGGCTTGGGATGCCCTCCTGCTGGAGGAGGTCTGGGGAGATGAATGTCCTAGGAGCAGGCTTTGGGCTGAGTGAGTCGGCACATATGTGCTGAAGTCTGTGTTCTGAGCAGTCCTGTTTGAATGCATCAGGACAGATCACTGCGAGGGCCAGAAGAGTGGATTTGGACAATGGTTCAGTTCTGATAGGTTGGTTTTCTACTGCTGTTTGAGCTGAATATTTGCACGGTTCAGACCTTTGCAAAGTTCAGGGTACTTGAATGGGGGCTGTGACAGATTCAGAGCTGCACAGTAACAACTTATGAATACCATATGCTGACTTGGATTATTGGACTGTTTACTGCATAATGATATTGTTTAATTTAATACAGAGAGATGGAAAGAAATAAGCGAGAAAGTAAGATGCAAGATAAGCTACTTCTCAAAGCATGAGAAATAAGGAGCATTGCTAGAAGAAGAAAGAGGCAGAGCTCAAGAGATAAGCAGCACCCTTTTAAAAAAGAAAATGTCTTTAAGATGGGATGATGGTTGGCGGCATGAACCCCTAGAACACCGACCTGGTAAGAGACTGAATGCATCTGAAGTGGAAGCAAGAATATAGGCATGTGGCACACACAAGTTCTCACCTGCAGAGCTGGGTAAAGTGTGTGTGTATGTGTTAAAATGAGCTATTAGCGATGCCGATTAGTATCTTAAGTGCACGTTTTTTTGTTTCAATTGTTTTGAAACAAAACTCTTAACGAGTTGTATTTTCTTCTAAGACCACTTTAAATATTGTCTTTCAATTCTTGTATCAAAAAGCTTAAAAAATTCCAAGTCAAGAAAGGCATTGTTTCAGGCCAGTACTTTCCTGCCTCAGCTTTTCACTTCAGTAAGGAAAATAAGGGGATTTATGAAGATAAAGGTCTTTTTTTTTTCTTTCTTAGTTTTTGGGACTTTCAGTAAACGATAAGAAAATCAGTCCACACAGCTCTGTTTATAACTGGCTCAGTAATTTAAAACCTGCCCCCACAGAAAGCTGCCTCTGTGTTGTACATATGCAGACACAGTTTAAGGAGGCTCTCTGGTCATTAGCATGTTAGAGTCTGACTCTTTGATGGAAGAGCTGGACACTAGACCTGGCCAAAGGAGAGCAAGGGCTATATTGAGTACTTCTATCCATACAGCAAGTGAGTCAGAATAGCACGTGTGTTGCTTGCAGGCAGCACAGGATTGCAAGCTGCATGGGTACTTCATGTCTTAGCTGCCCAGCAGCTCTACAGATGTAGCAGTTTGGTCCCTGCTGTGCATATAAGTGCTGGATTTCTTGGCAGACGTGTACTGGAGCCCTCACTGAACTCTGTATCTTTGGATCTCGTGTTGTTTGCTATCACTAGTGTTTTCTATCATGCATTAAAATTGGCAAAGGGGAGGCATCTGAGCTAATATAGACGAACATAGAATAATTAATACTGCCTTGAGAAGGTCCCTTGGTGAAAGAGCAGAAAATAGGTGGAGGTTTGGCTTTCCACAACCATACCGGAGATTACCACTGGGTGAAGAACTCACTAAATGAAATTATTTGAGTGCCGAGGACAGCTGTTTTATTGAGCTGCTTCTGGTAAGGATGAGTGTATGACTCCTGGCATGAAGCAAGTGGGTAGAACGTGAGAATTCCAGTATTTCCCTTTTGTTGCTGCAAAAAGCAATTGCTGTGTTCATTAATATTTGTTGGTGAAAGCTGGCTGGCTGAATAAGGTGGTTGCATGAGGTGTTGAGAAATGCCTTAGATGTTTTGTTCTCAAATGGTCATCCTACTGAACAAGCAACTGCCCATTTAAATGTCTGCTTAATTACAGTGGCGCCAGTTTGTCCCATGTTCATAATAGTTGTGCCAGTATTTTTACAATGTACCTTCATTATCTAAGTTTTATGTCTGTTCATAAAATGTTGCTCTAGGCAGGTATGTGGTACATTAGGTAGAAGGGAGGAAAATGAACAAATCCATTGTAAGTTAAATTGTAAGAGGACACCATGATTTAGAAGAAAATATTGTAGTATGACCCATTATAGTAGGCCTGTGCTAATGGTATGCCTGCTCTTGGGGGAGAACTGGGACCTTCATTCTCTTGACTCAGTGGAAAGCTGGCAGTCTCACACCTTGCCATCATTGCCTAGTGAAACTGTGCAATGCTTGTTAGCTGTGGTGGGCAGAACAGCAGTTGTCCGCTGTGCTCCATGCTTCATCTGACAGCCCTTGCTCGAACTGCTGCTTACCACATCTGCTGTGGTACAACCCTCTGACCAAGTTATCTTTTGCTGAGCTTCTATATCTCAACTCTTGCATGAAATAACATGACACATTTTCTGTCCTCATTAGCTCATTTTGTCTTTCTGCTCTGCTTTTATTGTTGAAGTTTTTCTTTCCAAAGTAGGAACAGAAATGACTTTTTATGATGTCTCCAAGCACCTCAGGAACCCACAAAAAAAAAAGAATTAGCAAATCAGTGTTACTGGTTACCCCATAACTACAGATTTTTCTGCTCCTTTTCTTAGTATTCTTGACTTCAAGATAGACAAGTTATGATGAACAAGATCTTCTCCTGGTTGGCTTTCTGAATCTGCTTGATTCTTGCCTCCAGCTGTCCATGCACTTTGGTAGTTAAATCATCACAGCTCTGCCTGGTTCACAACTATTAAAGGGCCTCATGCTTTACAGCTCTCTGATGACATAGGGAAGTGCTATTACCCCCATTTAGTTAAGAAAATATATCCCAAATGAGATGTAATGACTTTTCCAAAGAACAACAGCATGGACAGCAAATGACCGAGTCTGATCTGCCATAAGTTAAAGGCATCGGTTCTTTTCCAGTTAACTCTTTGTTTTTAAAGGAAAAAACAAAGAAGGGGGGAGGGAGTGGAAATGGGAGGGGAGGAGCAAGATGGTTTTTAAAAAAACTTTAAATAAGATGTTTAGTGAGACCATATCATGCCTTCATTATAATTCCACAAGCTGTACTTTCAGAGTTCTATTTGGAGTTTAAATGTGCAGTTGGGTTTGCTCATCCATTTTTTTTTTTTTAATATCTGCAGGTGTTCACTTTTGTCTTGTGTGTGTGAATTGGGTATTTAAATGTCAAAAACCCTGGTATGTTCATGAGTTTGGTTCATCTTCCCTGTGTTGAGGTAACTGCAGAGGCCTCTGATGATTAAGTAAAGAGAATTAACAAGATAAATGTAAGCATTTGTTCAAACGGATTGTACTTGGAAACCTTAATTAGAGGGCACAAAGCCATTAAAGAGTAAAAGCCTGTCGGCCTGGGGCTGATGAGGAATGCTGGCCTTCATAGCTACAAGCCCAGCCAGCTTCTGTCTTCTCTGCAGTTTTATTTGTTTTTACAGAAACAGTTGGAGTAGTCCATTATTTTTACACTCTTTCTTTCCCCGTATTCAACTGGATTATTTCATACAATGTCTACTTTAAACAGTATCTCAGAAATATGTCAATGTATTTCTTTCTGATGCCTAGTCTGGTTTGCGCTAGACTTTACAGAAATGCTCATTTTGTTTAAAAATAATAATAAAAAAAAATCCTGCTTTTCTGTGGTCAGACACATGCAAGTAAATAAGGCACAACCTGGAAAAGACATAGATGCTGTTACTTGCATAGGAACATCATCAAACCTTAGTGTCTGGTGACTTCTCCATTTTAAAACATTTTGTTTTATGCTCTTTAGTTAGTATCTTGCAAAAAAAAGCCATATTTTTGCTTTTCTCAGTTTGGGGGAAAGTAAAGAAGCAAATTCAAATCCTAGCATTAGGTTTATTGTGTAAAGGATGAAAGTTTGTCAAGGGAAGTTGGGTATTTGAGCTGGCCTTCTCAGTAGCGTGAAATTTGACAGAAGAGGGCACATGAGATAAGACTGTCAAATTTCACCCCTCAGACTTTGCGAGGCTGCTTCTTTAGGATAGCTAGCAAAGGTGTAGAGGGTGACATAGGAACAAAGAGAAAGCAAGAAAGTGGTGGATGAGAGACTGAGTGCCATTAGACGAGTTGTCTTCGGAGCCGAAGGATCTTGTCTTTCTAAGTTGTATGGGCATTCTTCAGATGTCAACATTCATGTCCCAATAGTCCTACTCTTTCCAAAGTAAAGGAAATAAACTCAAGGTATGGTAAATGGGTGTCCTTCCCTCAAATGACATCAATGAACCACAGGGATTTTGGCAGTCAGTGCCATTCTTTGAGAGCTGAGCTGTGCTATTGCTCTGCTATGAGCTGTGCTATTGCTCTGCTAATTTCTTTTAAGTAATATACAGATCTCCTGCAGATCAGAAGTTACTGGATGAGTATGGGATGATTGGATGAGTTGATGGATGAGTATGAGTATGAGATGAGGCTGGGAATGTGACCACTGAGGATAAGGAAAAGGCGGAGGTTCTGAATGCCTTCTTTACGTCTGTCTTTAAAAGTCAGACCAGTTATCCTCAGGATACCCCTCTCTGACCTGGTAATCTCGGCCGGGGAGCACACTAACCCCCCTGTGATTCTGAAAGAAACAGTCAGAGACCTACTGCTCCAGCTGGACTGTCACAAGTCGATGGGGCCAGATGAGATCCACCCGAGAGTGCTGAGGGAACTGGCGGAGGTGATAGCCGAGCCGCTTTCCATCATCTGTCAGCGCTCCTTGTTGACTGGTGAGGTCCCAGAAGACTGGAGGCTTGCCAATGTGACTCCCATTTATAAGAAAGGTCGTAAGGAGGATCCGGGGAACTACAGGCCTGTCAGCCTGACCTCGGTGCCAGGGAAGGTTATGGAGCAGATCGTCTTGAGGGAGATCATGCGGCATGTGCAGGGTGACCGGGGGATCAGGCCTAGCCAGCATGGGTTCATGAAGGGCAGGTCCTGTTTGACCAACCTGATCTCCTTCTATGATCTAGTGACCCATCTGGTGGATGAAGGAAAGGCTGTTGATGTGGTCTACCTAGACTTCAGCAAAGCCTTTGACACTGTCTCCCACAGCATTCTCCTGCAGAAGCTGGCAGCCAGAGGCTTGGATGGGTACACTCTTGGCTGGGTAAGGAGCTGGCTGGAGGGCCGGGCACAGAGAGTGGTGGTGAATGGAGTTAAATCCAGCTGGCGACCGGTCGTGAGTGGTGTTCCCCAGGGGTCGGTGCTGGGGCCTGTCCTCTTCAATATCTTTATTGATGACCTCGATGAGGGCATCGAGTGCACCCTCAGTAAATTCGCAGATGACACCAAATTGGCTGGAAGTGTGGATCTGCCTGGGGGTAGCGAGGCCCTACAGAGGGATCTGGACAGGCTGGAGAGCTGGGCTGGAGCCAATGGGATGAGTTTCAACAAGGCCAAATGCCGGGTCCTGCACTTCGGCCGCAACAACCCCAGGCGACGCTACAGGCTTGGGGCGGTGTGGCTGGAGGACTGCGTAGAGGAAGTGGACCTGGGGGTATTGATTGATGCTCGGCTGAACATGAGCCGACAGTGTGCCCAGGTGGCCAAGAAGGCCAATGGCATCCTGGCTTGCATCAGAAACAGTGTTGCAAGCAGGAGCAGAGAGGTGATTGTTCCCCTATATTCAGCACTCGTGAGGCCGCACCTGGAGTACTGTGTCCAGTTTTGGGCCCCTCACTGCAAGAAAGATATTGAGGCCCTGGAACGTGTTCAAAGAAGGGCAACAAAGCTGGTGAGGGGTCTGGAACACAGGCCATATGAGGAGAGGCTGAAGGAGCTGGGAATGTTCAGCCTGGAGAAGAGGAGGCTCAGGGGAGACCTTATTGCTCTCTATAACTTCCTGAAGGGAGGTTGTAGTGAGCTGGGGGTCGGCCTCTTCTCTCGTGTCATTAGTGATAGGACCAGGGGGAATGGTTTCAAGCTACGGCAGGGGAGATTCAGGCTGGACATGAGGAAGTATTACTTTTCAGAAAGGGTGGTCAGGCACTGGAATGGACTGCCCAGGGAGGTGGTGGAATCACCGACCCTGGGGGTGTTCAAGGAAAGACTGGATGTTGCGTTGAGGGACATGGTTTAGTAGGAGCTATTGGGAATAGGTGAACGGTTGGACTTGGTGATCTTTTAGGTCTTTTCCAACCTTAGTGATTCTATGATTCTATGATTACTCCTGTTGAAGTTTCTTTTGGGATTAAGATTGGGCCCTTCGTAAGGACTTGACCAATGAAGCTATTAGCCTGGTCCAAGATATTTAATGTCTGTTATGCATATGCAAGTCTAAGTGATGGTGCTGCGTAAGGAGGACTGCCTGGATAGTGCTGTTACTGACCATGCTAATGGGGGAAACTATTTCTGTCTTCTAGGGTAATTGTTTCTAAAATGCATTGCAGAGTTAATTGCAGAACGTGATTGAAAGGAATGAATTGGATGACACTGGTTGAAGCATTTTTAACTGGGTGTCTTTTTCCTACTCCAAAAAACTTCACTGCAACCTGGGAGTTTAGGCTATGATCTGCGCTCGTGTTCTACAAGATTATTTGTTATGGGCTATGTGTACTTCCGGCAAATGTTAAGGTGTCCTCTCAACACTGAGCATTAGAGATTCATGAAGAAAATCCAGCAAGTAATGACAAATGACAGGCAGATACCTACTGGCATTAATCTTCTTTCTGTATTCTCTAAAGAGCTCTTCGACAAGGGCATGTGCAGGACAGGAAGAGCTTGACAGGATTCGGCTCCCTCTCAAATCCCTCCATTACAAATAAAGGAAACCGAGATCCTTCATCATCAGCCCAGGCTGTGGTGCAGACAGCCTGCCCTGTGAGAAGATCTCTCCATTGGGATATGTGGTGCAGACAGCCTCCGGTGTCTGCCAAAAAGGGCCACCCAGGAGCTGTGTAGGTTTAGAGTAGGGTAGGCACTGAAAATTATGATTCTAGCACAAGCCTGCAGCCAAGAGACCCAAAATGAAGCACTGAGATGTGCTCTGCATGGGGTTGTATGGGCTTTGTGATGCCCAGCACCACCATCTATCTTCCCGTGTACGGTGGATGGATGGCTTTGAGACAGCTTTCCTGCTTCAGATAAAAGATGGGTAGTGCTTTTGGTCCACTGGACAACCTGTAGGGCACTCAACAGCACAGGCTGTTGGCAGCCTGGGGAAAAAGATGGGTGGGTTACAGGGGAAAGGGCTTCCTAGCTGGAGAGACTCTAAAACTTTGATTTGAAGACAGCGTAGGTCATTGTTATTCTTAAAAGGTTGAGTTATCCTTGTGAAATTGTGTAAATGGGATTGATAGTGGCATCATGCCTATGTAATAAAGGACACAAAGCTTTCCTGTCCTGAATGACTGACTTGTTTATGTCTTGCTGTCAGTGCGTGTCACTTCCAAGGTTTTCTCAGTCGTGCTGTCCATTGTGGTTGTAGTCAGGGATTCCTTATTGCTTAAGTTTGGCTCCTCAAAATGGATGTGCAAAGTGAGTATATGCCTTGCTCTGGTTGTTGTATGCAAGGAACTTCATGACACTTTTAAAAGACAAATTATAAGTTACAAATCTTTTAAAAATATACGTATTTCTTATGAACATTGTATGTCCAGACTATAAAAGGGAAGAAGCTAGCCTAGTGGATTGACTGGCAAAATGGAACTTTTTGTGCAGGATATGTATTACAGTGTACTGGGGGCATGAGAATGTGAAGGAGTTGGAACTAAGTTTTGCTGGCACAAACTTGGAGTAGTTCAGGTGATGATGAACAAAGTCAGGGTTTGTCTCACTGTGGCCTTCTTTGAATCCATACTTCCTTGATCCATGGTTGTAGCTGATTTACAGTTAGTCAGTAACTCCATAATTCCAGTCTTTTCTGCCAAAACCCATCAGCCTTCCCCATGAAGATCTAAGCTTTTCTTCAGGAAGGAAATAATTTAGTTAATTTGCTGAATAAGTATGTGGTAGAGTTTTGTGGGTAAGCCTAAGGGAGAAGATTGAAATCACAAAAGACATTTGAACATCAGCTGGCTGTATGAATTTCAGCACAATGAAAGTCAAGACAGTGACAACAGCAATTTAAGAGTTTATTTTAAAAACTGTAGCATTTTGCTACAAAACTGTGTATTTAGGCTTTGAAATGCTTGTATGGCGGAATACTATAGCTTGTCTTATATGAAGACCTGGAACTAGACGTAAATGGTAGCTGAGAAGAGCAGTCCTTTGTGGGAAATCTGAAGACATCCCTCGTCTGCTATCTAAAAGTCGATCTAGCTACCTCCACGTGTAAACTTGTAATCCTGCAAATATACTATCTCAAGGAAATCTGCAGACAACATTTACATTAAAAGATCAGTCTTAAATGAATACTGGCGATAACCATATGTTAAATCTTGGCTCTTGGAGAAGTTTCCTACTGTCTGCTCCTGAGTGCCCCCCTAACCTTGCACCTATAGCTGTTGACCATGGCTTGAATCAGACCTGAAAACTGCTCTGCAAAAATGTCACCAGACCAAGCTGATTTGAGCAGCCAGCAAGTTTCACCTTCCCTTGCAGGAAATCCCAAATTGAGAAATAAGACAGGAAGAGGAAAGAGAGTTTCGGGTCTTCATGAGGAAAGACTGATTCCTCAACAAGACGGCAATTCAAACTTACTCTGTATAGAAATGGCTGGTGAAATTAATGTTACTTTGTGTAAATCAGGGAAGTAATCTGGGCCATGAAGCAACCAGCAAGACATTTACAGGCAGGCAGGTCCCAGGGCCATGAAGATGCATAATGTGTAGTATTTCCCTGCCCTTTGGTTTATATTTAATGAAATCCTAGAATAATTTGAGTTGGAAGGGACCTTTAAAGGTCATCTACCCCCCTAAAAATGAGCAGAGGTACCTACAGCTTGATTAGGTTGCTCAGGTTTCACCAGTAGCTATGCTGTGCCTTCACTGCAGGTGGACATCAACAAATCAGAGTAATCTTGTTGGCATTCATAGATCCTTCCATGAAATGTCCCAATTTTAGCATCAAAATTGCTACCAAATACCAATGTAATTTCTCCTGATTGGATAGGAAAGATAGCCCTTCTAAAAGAGAGGAAGGGATTTCCCCTTCTTATAAAATTGAAAGGTAATTTAAATGGGTCTTGGAATGAAAGATTTCAAGATGTGGTCTTGTGTGTTCGGCCTGACTTGGACAAGTGGCTCTGTACCAAACTGTAGACACTCTTGAGGATATCCTGTAGCATAAGATTTGAAATAGCAATGTTTGGGTTTGTTAAAAAGGTTGTCAAGAGACATTTCTTGAAATCACTAGTGATGATAATGCTACCATTTCTTTGGAGTCTGTTTAAAAGACTATGATGAAAGTTAAGAAAAGAAGAAAAAAAAAAAGCCTCAGCTGCTGCTCCTCTAGTACTTTGGGATATCAAGAGTTCAACACAAAGAAAATACGAACAGACAAAAGAAAAATAAGTGAAAGTTCTGGTTCTGCAGTGTTTCATTAAGGATCTCAAAACTGCTTTTCCTGTATGTGGTATCGCAATCCATGTTCAAAGCAAGGCAGGCTCTTAAATCAGATCAGTTTATTGACAGTGTGGCCACCTCTCTGTCGCCTTCCTGAAAACCCAAGGCCTCACGCTTTATAAGGAAGAAAGGCTGAAACCTCTTTTAAGCAAGGGACTTCACAGACTCCTGTAAATCCAGAAAAGGCAATAAGAAACTTTAAACGCAAGACTTGACTCTGCAGTATTATGTATTAATGCTCTGCAGTATTATGTATTAAATCCTGCCCCATCTCTGACCACAGGGCAGGTTAAGTTTCATCTCCTTGTTATGGGCGAAGCGGAGACGAGATGATGTTATTCGTTCCAGGATTGCAGTGCAGGGATGAAACCCAGTATTCCTCATGCTGACTACAGTGCATCAACCACTGAACTGAAGGGCTCTGCTTTGCTCAGCTTAATAATGCTTACAGTTAACTGGTATGAATTTCTCTAGAATTTCATTTTGATGCTTATTGTGTCTTAAGCTATCAAGATTCAGCGTGCATGTAAGTGGCATTTTGTAACTGAAAGGTGTTTTCCATTTCCATTTTGTTCATAGCCCTTGAATTAAGTCACCATGGAAAAATGCCAAATAATGCACCTTTTTTTTCTTTTGCAAATGAATATTAAAAACTTGATGCCTCAAGCATATTACATGATTTGCAGGAAATTCCCAGATTCCTACAACAAAGAAACATCCAGGAACCATATCTGCTCTTCAGACTAGACCAAAATTGCAGTTACTTGCAGGAGCAGTGAAGCTAAAGTAGCTGTGGTGCTCACTTATCTGAGCACTACTTACGCACACCTTTTTTTGTATATGTTCTGGTACTTGAGACTTGTTTTTCATCCCCTGTTTATCTTTAAGGGGTGTTGTTACACAAATCGGCTGTGGCAACCTCAAAGTGGTAAGATGAAAATTAACATATGTATCTTTATTTGTCAGATTCCTTATACTGGAAGATCCTCTAAAACATAATGCTGAGGTGTTATGGCACATTTCATTTAACAGTAAGACGCTTTTTATATTGGAACAGTTGAGTATGTTTGAAGTAAAGAGGTAACTTCCATCACCACAGGCAGGAATTTAGGATATTATTATAATGCATAGGCACAGGCATCCTATTTACACAAAGACCAATGATTTGATTTGTATCTATGCAGCATGTGCTGATAAACCTAACTGCATTTTAATGAAATGTGTTTTATGTGGGATCAAACTCTGTGAAACAAAACTGAAGGCAAAAAGCTGAGACTGGAGACACGTTATTAGTCACTTGCTTCCTAGTAGAAGGACATAAATTGCCTGATGTATAGTTTTGTTTTGTTGCATCAGCTTTTGGTGCTTGTGTTCTGCTTGCCACTAAGAAGTCATAGGAAAATGGGCTTCTATGCTGAAGTGGTACTGTATGCAGTGAAGATGAAAAGGTTTACACATGTGCAACCACCCAAGGCAAAATGAGGGGGATTTGGCCTTGCATGTCTCCTTTCTTCTCCTTGTTTCCTGTAGATTACAATTTAAAGGGTGGGATTCCCTCCTGGGAAGACACAAGGCCTTTGTGGTGTACCAGGACTGACCTCTTAGCAGGCTTCAAACCGAACTGAACTCCACATCTGAACAGCTCTGATTTTGGCAAAAAGAAATATTCACAGCCAAATCTGGACTTTGCAATTCACATCCCTAGGACAGTTTCAAACAATGGTTATTAGCTGCTAGTACATCTGCTCTGACTCATGCTATGGGTGTGTGCCTTTGACTCCCTTACTAAGACTGAAGAAAAAAGAAAAGCAAAACTAGGTGCAAGACTCGTAACCTCGTTCTTAAATTTAATTCATAGATACCAAAATCCTGATGCTGGGTCAGCTTTGTTGAGCTTCGCAGTATCAGTAGGCTTTGTAGCACAAGTCTTATGAGGAGCGGCTGAGGGAGCTGAGGTTATTTAGCCTGGAGAAGAGGAGGCTCAGGGGAGACTTCATTGTACTCTACAACTACCTGAAGGGAGGTTGTGGTGAGGAGGGGTTTGGCCTCTTCTCTCAGGCAACAAACAGGACCCGAGGAAATGGCCACAAGTTGTGCCAGAGATTTAGATTAGACATAAAGAAAAACTTTTTCTCTCAGAGGGTGATCAGGTGCTGGATTGGCCTGGCCGGGGAGGTGGTGGAGTCGCTGTCCCTGGCAGTGTCAAGAGGTGTCTGGATGAGGAGCTATGAGATATGGTTTGGTAGCTTGTTACGGTAGCAATGGTAATGGGAGAACGATTGGACTAGATGATCTTGTAGGTCCTTTCCGACTTTGTGATTCTGATTTTTTTGGTTCATGCCACATCTGCAGGCACAACTGTATACAGTGACAACTGTATACAGTGAGACACGTTCCTAAATGCCTTATTTGTTTCATGCCAGGAAAATTTTTTTGGATAAAGCTGATCAAAGGGAAATATTATACCACGCACTGCAGCACAACTCTGCCTGAAAACTAATTTCTGTAATTTCTTTTATGGCTCTTATGCCCTCTGGAGTTTCTACAGCAAGTTGTTCTTGGCTTTTGGTTAAAAGTGGCTAGTTGACCAAGAGCTTTTTTTTTTTTTTTTTTTTTTTCCAGACACGTTTTGCTTAAGATGGAATAATCTTTTTTTCTACCTGTACCTTATTTCATGTGATTGGGTACTGAAATATCACATGGTATGTGGAGGCTTAAGTAATTTCTTTCCTCCTTAAGATCTCAATACTTCTATCATTACTTGAATTACGCATTCCATGCTTCGGGCTGCTTTTCTCTGCCACAGTCTTTTGAAGAAACCAGTAACATTTCTTCTACTTCTTGCAACGTGACATATAATTTCATCAGATAAATGTGAACTTTCTATGGATCCTAATGATGTAAAGGAAGGCAACTGTGAAAAGGATGCCAAGTTCAATGCATAAGCATTAGTAGTTTTGATGGTAGAGGAGACCCTGATTGTAAACATTTGTGAGAATACCACATCACTGAGACACAAAATCTATCTAATAATTCAAAATTATCTTTGACTTCAATAGAGTCAGGATTTAAAGTTTTCATTTAAAGAAGTTGTGAACTGAGTTACTAATAGCTTCCTGATCATGTGAATATCTAAATTTGTAGCTTGTGCAATGAAAGACTTGTGCAATGGAGCAAAAATACACACGAGGACTCTGGAACGATTTCCCTTTTCCCTCATCTTTGCTTCTCCTTTATTTAGTTGATTGCAGAGTGCTCTACTTCAGTCATCCACCTAAGAATGCCTGAAAATCTGAGATGACTTCTAGGACTTTGAGTCTGGAAAGCATTTTATGGCTCCAAAGTGAGGCTCTGCTGTTACTTAATATTTGTGTGGAGCCACAGGTGATTTACATGGCCTGCAGCCCAAAGACATAGCAATCTAAATTGAGCTCTACAAGACAAGATGCTGAGAAAGATAACAGCAAGGAAGGAAATGGAGGAGGAATCCACTAGATAGATTTATGGGCTGTTTGGGAAGTACTATTATGCAGCTTCACTGAAGTAGAACAGTATACTGTTCAGGAGAATCTATATCCAAGACGCACAAATGAAACACCCAACTCATTTTTTAATTAAATCATAATCTAAATAAGAAAAGAAACCTGTATCAGCTTGCTCCATTAATTGTAGAATCATAGAATGACTTGGGTTGGAAGGTACCCCAAGGATCATCAAGTTCCGACCACCCTGCCACAGGCAGGGCTACCAGCATCTAGATCTGGTACTAGTTCAGGTTGCCCAGGGCCCCATCCAACCTGGTCCAGGGATGGGGCACCTACAACCTCTCTGGGCAGCCTGTTCCAGCACCTCCCCACGCTCTCTGTAAAGAATTTCCCCGATATCCAAAAACATATTAACAAGTCATTTTGTAGGTTAGAAGTGATTCTTTTGATGGTTTTCTATTATTTATGTTTCCTTTTCAGCTCCAGGTTTCTGAAAATCTTTGACTTTTGAAAGAATTAATTTTCTTTTCCTGAGACTTTTGCTTCTCTTTACCTTATTCCTAACAGCAACTCATTTTCTGTAGCAGTTACAGGCTTTTGTTTTCCCACACTTTTGAACTAATGTACTTAAGAACTCCAAGCCCTCTAAGTGGCATTTCTTGTGGAAATTGCTGGTATTATGTTCTTTACTCAGTAAGAATGCCAAGAATTATCTACACTGTGCTGACACTGTTAGTTACGAGGCAAGATCAGTCTTATAAGCACACATAGAGTTCTGTTTTAATGTTGTTTTAATGTTGTTTTATGACTATCTGGAATTTTTTTTATCTCTCTGTTTCTGTTTTATCGAGTGTGTATTATGTCTTTTAATCCTGCATGCTTGCATAGTATCACTCTTTATCCAGAGAAAAAAGTTGGATGTAGTTAAAAAAAGTGACCTTTCTTAATCCAAAAGATGATGATGCATGTAAACAAAACCCAAAGTAATTACACTAACAGATATCTCCCCAGCCTGGGATCACCAGGGTCCTGGCCGAACTATACCTATAAACAGAGCCAAAGAGATCTAAAATACTCAGCATTTTCTTTTTCTGACAAATGACTGGATTAACTCTTTCTCTAGTATATCCCATATTTTTTCTGATGTCTCTTACTCCAGGGTGATTACACTTGGTGTGGTTTGTTGTATTACCAACAATCTGTCTTCAGGACGAACATTTAATGTTCCACAACTGAAATGGGAAGCCAGCGTAGTTTATCTAGCTGTGAGATTGATTACAGGTTGCAGTTTTAACAGAGAATTTCACTGGAGGAATATGTTACCTAGAAGTCATTTTTAAGTATCAGCATAATTCTCTGACAATAATTTTCTCATTTTCTGGTTCAGGCAAGTTTTTTGGTTGTGGTTTGTTGTTGTTGTTTTTTTTTTTTTTTTTTTTGCTGAATGGTATTTCTATTCTTATTTGCTGTTAAATCTCACTCGCTCTAGGACTTCCTGACAGGAGGTGCCAATTTTTTCTTTCCCTTATGACTCTCACTGGAAAGGTAATGCTTTGTTTGCTGGCGAGGTAGCCCTGAGTAGGCCTGAGCCGTTTGCTGTGGGGTCTTGGTTCTGCCCTTTGGGCCTTGGGTGTGCTTCTGTACGGGGACTAAGTAGGAGTCTGCACAAGGCAGCTTGTGGTTGGACTCAGCATTCACCTCAGGAACAGGCAGCAACAACAATTTGAATTGTTTGCCTTGCTTATGGGCAGAACTCAGCTATAAATAAATAAATTGGTAAAATTTAGAGAAAGGGGCTAAGTCGTGTTTTCCAACATGGGCTTTTGAGAATGTTGTGCTAAGGATGACCAACTTACGATGCTATGTTTCCCTACACTGGTGCAGATGATGAAGTGAACTTGTCTCAACTATACCAAACCATCAGGTTTTAGAGTTTCCAATAATATGCCCACAGCCATTGAAATGTAAAGGATTCTCTGAGTGCTGCTGCTGATATATAGAAGGACTGCGTGCACTGAAAGCTTGTTGGCATCTGAGGGAAAACGGAGCTCTTAGGAGCTCCAGTTCAGACTGACCCAACCAAGCCAGAACTTAACTGACTTAATTACACCATTCTTGGCTGAGCGTTTAGTTGTAGGAAGGAACCACTCACTGATCCTGGAGCATGAAATATGAGCACAGCTGGTATTTTTTTTTCTCTTCCTACTGCTTCTGCTTGGAGCCAAAGCAACACTGTCCTAACTCGTGATTTATGGTTGTTCTTTATAGCAATAAATTAAAAACAAAAATAAATAGAAGCTTTCTGGTACAATTTGCTGAACTTTTCTTTCTCTTAATGCAGTCAAATGATTCATAATTAGAAAGAGTAGTGTACTTTGCTCACTCTGTTCTGGTTATACAGAAACTCATTAAGCACCATGCATCCAAGTGCACTGTTTTATGTAAACAAGACCTCTGAGAGAGATATAGATGTCTGATAAAGATGAAAAGAAAAACAGACTAATACCAGGCCACATAAATAATGACCATGTCACGTTCTTAAAAAGAAAGAAAGAAAAAGTCATCTGCTGTGCAATCATTACACATTTCACAGCAGGATGAGGACCAGGTAAGGACCAGAAATGTAGTCAAAAAAGCAGTCATAGGTTTCAGATCCAAATGATTTAACTACAGCTACATTAGAAACTTTGCATGATTTTTCCTCCTCGACAAAATAGTACGGACTCTGTCGTGTTCCTGAGTGCTTAGGACTGGTGTTTAGTAACTGTTCTTTACTGAGACTTTCAGGATGTGGTTGTGTTTTGCATCACGCAAGTCTAAACTTCAGTAAAATGACAGAATCTGTCTTGCCTCACGGAGATAGGATTTAGATTATCAATGTATTTAGCTATGGCTTCTGGTGTTAGAATGCAACCAAATTAAATGGATTGCACAAGTTGAAAACTCTTTTTGTGGCTGTGTCCCTTGGTGTTGCTATGTGGCTGGGTTATGCTCTCAGTGGTTCAACTTTTCTCTCCAAGAAACAGACTCTGATGACCACCTCAGACTTGCAGCTATGCCAGGATCTCTGTGATATTTGGAGTGGGGAGCCCTCCTGCCCTGAAATCAAGTTTTGCTTTGCTCAATGCAGCTATTTTACTTGTGGTGAGACTCCTCTTTCTGGAAGTCAATAACTAGGAAGAGCACATAAATAAAAATGCAAGTGGAAGTGCTTTAGGGAGGTTTTGATCCTGGTTTTAGATGTTTGAGAGTATTACGTTTTCTCTGCATGAGAAGTCCTTCAGTTTGCTTAAATTAAAAAAATAAAATGAAGAAAAAGAAAAAAAAAAAAAGTGAAACCTATGAGCTCTGCAGTCTGTGAAGCATCATCCAAACTTACATAACTTTGAAGTAGCCAAGGCTAAAGACACCTGTATTCTTTATAATTATATAGTTTTATACATATAAATGATAAAATAATATGGACTTGCACATACACATAAACTTTATATATATATATATATATATATATTTTTTTTTTTTTCCCAGTGAAAAGCAGTATTTTGGGCTTGACCATTCTGAGATATGACATATATCTCTGATACGAGAAATATTATGTAACTTCCATAGTATGACTCACTCCCTTCCAAAATAAGAAACACTTAACTTAAAAAATATCATTAACTGCAGTTTGTTTTGCCCACATAAAACAATGTAAAGGTCAGACACTTCCACTGTGACTAGATAAACATAGATAACAGAAGTATGTTAGCTTGAATTTTAGCTGAGATGATTTTAAAAGCACAGTTTACATAAATATTTGAGCTAATATTCTTATATGAACTGAGACATCTTAATTTTTTCCAGAGATAATCTTACAGACTCAGTGAAATATAGACTGTAGGCACTTACACCATGACTTTCATTGACAACAGATCTACTGTGTGAAGTAATAGGCCTGATTATTGCCAGCATAGAAGAAAATGGCTCAACTTCCTTGCAACCAAACATTTCAGATTTAGTTTTTGTTTTTAAATACACTGTTAGTTTCTTCTCTGTTGTGTTTTTTACAGACTTAATGTCTGTTGTTGATGCTATGTGTTCGTGACAATGAGTTGTGAGAGCTTGGTCTTCAAATACATGACCACAGCTTGCATTCCTGAAAATGATAATGACACTTCATTACAGCAACAGGACTGTTAAAATGAAGGCACTCTGAATGTGACTATAATTGAATGTGTGATAGATTTTGGCCAGCCCTTTTCAATGCTAAGCATCCTTCCAGTGTAACTGGCCCGTTCTTTTTAAGTCACAAGGTGAATTTGTTTGAGATTTGTTTCTACTAGTTGTAGCTAAGCTCTTTTCTATTCATTAACTTTTTGACAGTCACTGACACAGCAGGCACTGAAAAAGTGTCTGTTTAACCCCTGAAGACGTAAGGGTCCAAACTCCGAGAAGATTCAGTTTCACGGAGTCCTCTGCCTTCTCATAGTGCCAGTGTTTTCAGTTTGGTTCTCAGAATAGGTATTTAACAGCTGTTCTGTAATCCAATTGTGAGTGGGAATCATAGCAGAAAGCTTTGCTGTAGCATGAGCAATAGATTCTTAGCTGCTATAGAAATGTTGCAATGAAAGAAAAGCAACAGTAACTCTCCACTGCTGTCTCTGAAGGACACTCAAGGAGAGCATGAGCTATTGCTGGAGTGTTAACTTAAATGGGTTGAGCAGAGATAAGATAAAACTTGCTTAATAGAAAAGTACAGTGCTGGTGGTAAATTGCTAGTTGACAGTTCTGCTTTACAGAAAAAGAGTCTTTTGGTTTGCACTTGATAAGCTTGCATGTAAAACTCTTATATTCTTGCTGTTGGCCTCAAAATCAGATAATTTATGTAATATGAGGTTCTTCCTGCCACTTGCAAAAAGTCCGGCTCAACTGAGATACACACCAGGTGAGCACATTGGACAAGGGTAAGCAACTTCCTCTCCAATGAGCTTGTTGCCAAATATCTTAAGTGGCTGAAAGCCATCAGAATCATATCTTGGAGAGACAGGAAGGGAGAAGCAGAGGGTGCAGTTCAACCAGGGAATGACTGTGGTCTCTCACCATAAAAGTAGGGATGAAGATTGTAAAACCACACACCAGAGAAAGTTAGCAATAGTGGCCTCTGCCCTCCCTGCTCGTTCACTTCCTTGTACAGCCACAGATTTGAATTGGCACTGTAGTTACATGATTGCTTAGCTTTGTTCCTGGCCATATGACTCATCGTCAGCCTGAGAGTGCACTTGAGCTTGCAATCTACACGTATCTCAGAAGGCAAAGCTTGACTATCCTTGCACTAATCTATGTCTGCCCTTATAAGACTCATAATGTAGGAGCCACCTCAAAGGAGACAAATTAAACCAGTGCTCATTGTGTTTGAAAATCCTCCCTAGATCCTGATGCATTCATTTTCACTTCAGAAACTTTTCTATGTCATCCATTTTTTTTTTCTTTCTGTTTTTATTCTTTTATTCTTCTATTTTTCTGTATTTCTATCCCTATACTGATTGGTTATCAATGATGTACAAATTATGAGTCAGGTTTTTCTTTTTTTTTTTTTCTTCTTCTTTTTTTTTTTTTTTTCCTCCCAATTGAATATCAACGTCCCAGATGTTTTGGAGGGAAATCTGACAGATTAGGTCTAACAAAGGTATTATACACAGATGATGGGCTGCTGTTACTTCAATGTAGTACTTTTATGAAACGAAACAGTGAAAACATAAATTGCCTTTGCAGACATAGCCGAATGGGTTGCTGGAAACATCAGGAATTGAGTACTCAATGCCTGGTCAAATTGAAACAGTAAAGCCAAAAAGAGGTGAGGTTTTAGTGTATTGTTTTTATTTAGTTTATTTATTTAATTCTATTTGAGCCAACACTGAGAAAGCTAGACATATGCAGAGAGCCAGTGCTCTCTAATGGAAGAATTCAAGTGGGCCAAGTGCTTTTCTGAAGTTTTTTTCCAGAGTGTCTCAATCACAAATAAAAAGTAACTGAAAGTAAGAAATGCTGCAGGCCCATAAGATCCAACCGCTATGGAGTTAACAATGAATTGATTTTATGCTAAACTGTGTTACATCCAAAAGCAGCAGCAGAATTCAAAACCACTTCTACAATGGAAAGCATTAATGCAGCTGCTGAATAGGATTTTTCCTCTCTCCATGGTTGGAATGTGGTATATGTTTCAAAAGACAGGAGCTCTACTTTCGCCAAACAAATTGTCATTTTGTTTGCAAGTTTGAAGGCCAGAAAAATCAATTAAGAAAGAAAGGCAAACATGTCACGCAGAGGCAGAAGGATGGCCCTCCACATGTACTGGAAGGCAGTTGCACAGATCACATTGCAGCAGAAATGTACTAGCGGCGGCTTTTATTGTAGCCCTCTTTTCTTATCCAAGCCCTTCTCTGCTCCCCATTCTGTCAAACATTGTGATATAAAAGATCTTTTTTCATACAGTAAGTAAAATCCAAAGACCTTTGTATGTTTGACAGATATATTGCTGTTCATCTTAGATTTTAAGTTAAAAATGGAAAAGCAGGTGATAATTGGTCAATTTGTAGCCAGGACGTGGAACTTTTTTGAGACGTGCAGATTTTGCTTTTCTCTACTAGTGTAAAAATCCCAACAAACAATCTGAAAGAACAACTGGCACTAGGGCAAGCATGTGTGAGTGCGCCTGAGTGCATGTGGTGTGCCTGGTAGAGTTTTCTACCCCCTCTTGCAAAGCACAGGCCTTAATGAGTTCCAGGGGGACAGTTGCTTGTCAATCACAATATACTTTTCAAGTAATAGTCATCTCTGCCCCGTCACAGAACCACAAGGCATGAAATAATTAGAAAGCCCAGAGTAACTGCTCTGTTTTACAAGAGCAAAATCCTTGTGTGGATCATTTACATAAACTTGTCACTTCCCATTACGGTTCTAATGCAAGCTGGGTAATAATCATGGGACCAGAGGAGGGGAGGTCAAGGTATGATGCTACTCCATGTTTGAAGCACAAGGTACGCATGTGCCCAGCTTTCCATCCCCCACTGAATTAATGTAAAGTATCTTTTATTTTCCATTAAGTAAGAACTATTCATGCTGCTATGGTAGCAGACCATGTGCAGCCTCCTCTTCTTAAGAGAGAAAAAAGGCTTTTGCGTCAAGCCATTGTTAGGGGAGAATTCACTTTGAGGAGCATTTCAAAGCTGATCCGATTGGGGAAGGAATAATGTTAAATATTTGGTATGAAATATTTATAAGACACACACACAAGCATCTGACAAAGTAGCCTGGAAAATACACATTTCTCGTCTTCGACAATTTAGCTCTTTCTCTCTGAGCGAGAGGATGGAGAGAAGGTGTGCACAGAGTGAGTGTTGTACATATAGATAAATGCATCTAAACACACACACACACAGAAACAGGCACACTTGCATACAAACGCTTGAATGGGTTGATGGGATTTAAGGCAATCTGCATCTGAATACTGCTCTCCAAATATGGCAGCAATAAGGGCTTGCAGAACTCTGTTTAATAATTGTGAAGGAGAAAGCTCTGTACTAATGCCTATCGCAAGGGGCATCTGTAGAGTAACAGAGGTGATTGCTGCTATTTTCCAGCAACCATTTTGTTGGTGTTCTTCACAACTGTCATAGGGCATCATCTGCATTTCTGTCACAAGAAAACAAGCATCTGTCTTCTGTATGGGTTGATTTTCCACACGTGCATCCGGTTCTTCATTTGCTTTCATTTGAAAAAATGAATGCGATTAAAAATAAGCAAAGAACAGACTTGCTTATGGGCAACTAGAATTGTATTTTTAATCTTTTCTGCTCTTTCTGATGAAACAAGGCAAAATCTTTTTTTCCAAGGGGCTGCAAGGTTTCAGAAAAATGGGTTATCACCTCATTCTCAGTCTTTCCGACAAGAGATAATGTAATGGCTCTCTCCTTATGGCAGTCACACTGAAATGCACAGGATGGCATATATTAAATAACCAGAATAAAGGAAACCATGTGATCTGCTTTCTTTGTAAGGGGATCTAATAACCCTCTCTTAGAAATCTTACTTCCTTCTCCTTTGTTTTTTTTTTTTTTGTTTTGTTTTGTTTTTGCCACATCTCTTCTTTGTCTGCCCCACTTCTACCTTTGCCTACCCCACACGACAGCTGTGGGCTGCTGTTATTCTCTGGTGAAATGTCATTGTGGTGTAGACTGTAAATAAGTTGGAGCAAGACCTTTCTATCTGTCTATAGAGATCCTTTTTACACATGCAGTGCTACATACACTCAGTGCCATGTAATGGGCTGAGGATTCACTCTCACTTTAAAAATCGCCAGATCAAATGCCCCAGGCAGGCTCGACGCATTGTACAACATGTTTTTAAGTGAACAGGCTGCTCAATAGCAAGACAGCATCATTTGCCCTCATCTGCCAGCTTTTGTCTTTTGAGTGGAAGTGTGGGGCCTGGTGAGAGGTAGGATATGAACTGTATCCAGACTCTGTTCCTTATCTCTGAGATCACCAAGAGGGAGAGCATTGTTGATGGATTTTAATCAGCTTTTTCCCCCCCTTGCGCACAACAAAAGTCTAAATCCCTTTTCAGGCCAGATTGCTCCATTTCGCTGCATGGGCTAGGCAGATTGGAAACATGTTTGTCACTCAGCCTTTCTCCCGACCTAATCAGTAGACACTGGGGTGGTGGTGCTCAGTGTATCACCCTTTAATCTATGGAGTCAGCCTTTAAAAGCTGCTGATGCTGTTGCTGCTATGTGTGAGCTGCTTCTGTCTTTCATTTCTGAAGACAGATATAAAAATAATGTTAACCACAAGCATAAGCAGAGGGTTTAGCAGGGATTTGAATCTAAAATGGGATACTTAACACAGGGCAACTTGATTTGGTCCAACAGAGCTGAACCCTTATTCTGTTAGAATAAAGTGTGTCATATATGGAGGAGATTGCAATGGGATTTACTGCCTCTGTGTTTTAGTTCTGCTGCTGAATAGGCCTAGATGGTGAATAACCATAAGCCACAGTGAGCTGTGGCTGAAAAAGACTGGCTCAGCAGACCTGACTGCAGGTTTCAAGGGTCTCTTTGGTAACACCACTGGCTCACCAGTGCCTTTAAGTTTACTGAGGCTTAGTCCATAGCTGCAAACTTCACCTGTGCCTGACAGAGCAGTCCTAAAGGGATGAACGACCACCACATGCGGTGATAAAGAAGCAGGTTAACTGTCACGGGTATGCAGAGGTTGTGTTGAGGGACATGGTTTAGTGGGAGCTATTGGTAATAGGTGAACGGTTGGACTGGATGATCTTTTAGGTCTTTTCCAACCTTGGTGATTCTGTGATTCTGTGATTCTGAGGTCAGCCGGATACTATGAGGGAGAGTTACGTGATAGGTGTGATGAAAGATGCTAAAAGCTTTAAAAGAATATGCGCTTTTTATGGCAGCAGCCACCACTCTGTTTACACACAAACAACCTGAATCTGCGTGCACATGTACACACAGACACGTACTCTTTGTGTTAGGATTCCAGGAAAGATGTATTGCATTGACTAGATATGTGTCGTAATATTTTTAATGTTATCTGCCACCAAAATATCTACTTCATATCTCCTGAAACCACACCTGAACTGTTCTGTGCTATTAAAAGATATTGATGAGATATAGAGCTGCATTTACCAGCCCCATTTACTTTATGTCCTGTAGGGACCATGCAAAATGGAGGTACCAAAGAATGCAGAAATGGTTACTTGGGAAGCAAGAGCGGTTCAAAAATTAGACCCAAATGTTCAAACTCAGCACTCTGCTGTGGGGAAAAGTTGGTTGGGTGAAATCAAACTTTTTCATGGACTCACTGAGTTTATGGGTTACATGGTAAGTCAGTCTCGCTGTCTCTTCTGCCAGTCTGTCTTCTCAGAATCCCACCAGCATGTCTCTGGGGGTGTCAGCTCCTGCTTGGAGCTCCAACTTTCCTGAAAGAAGAGGACACTTTCATTTTTCTCTTCATCATTTAAAATACAAAGGAATTTTGAATGAAAAGTTCAATTTTCAACAAGCTCTGTTTCGTTCTTTTCAATGGCTGTAAGCTATGGCCAATTGTTTTATTTATTCGTATGCCAAGCAACTCCTTTTAGTTTTAACTAAGGAAAGTAAGAAAAATACCAGTCATCTTTCAGAAAATCCTCCTTTGTTTTTGGGAAAGAACACATACTTCAAGGCTCTCCACGTTTTCTCTCCTGCTAGAAGAACTGAGGGACTATAATGGGGAATTACAAGGAAAATTTTCATTTGTTTGCCTTGGTAGTGACTCTACCAGTTTTATTCCTGTCTGTATTAATAATGAAGAGTGTTTCTTGTACCTTTCAGTGCCCAAGAACTTCTAATGAAATTAGATGGATATTATTAATATCTTTGCAATAGCCTTTGTCCCTTTGTGAATAAAGAGTACTTTTTTTTTTTTTTTTTGAACATACTATTCAGGTGGGTGAATTTAGAAAGAATAGCTGAGGACTTCAGTGTCTAGCCAGATTGGTCAGCAGCAGAGAATCATTGAGACAGATCCTATGTAGGGCCTCTGAACAGCTGGAATAGGTGTGACCAGGCATGATAAAGATTTAAAAAACAAGAGCCAAAATGTCAAGGGTTACTCTTGAAAAAATTAAGAATATTTCTTTTTTTTCAATGTGATGGGTGAAATCTTGGACACAGTGTACAAGTCCAGCTGGCTGGTGGGACAGATGTTCAATTCAGTGCCCTGGTGAACTACTTGCAAGCAATCCATATGAGATCTTCACAATAGTGAGAACCTGCTTCCCGTAGCGGGAAACAGGGACAACAGGTAATTTCCTAGCTGGTCACTTTCTTTTAAGGGCAAATGCAAACATTCTCACATATACACATATATATATGTACACATATTTTTATATATTTGTAACCAGTTTAATTAAATGAAATTCCTTACAAGCTGAGACTGAACAAGACAAGGTTCAAACAAGAATTGCTTTTTTTTTTTTTTTTCAATTTCTCTGTTCAAACATAAATCCTTAAGAAAAGAGAGCTTTGGATATTCCAACACAGGAACGCATTGGCTTTTCAAGCAGGTTGTTGTGAAAGGTTTTACTAAACCACCTCATCAATTAACAAAGATTTGGGCTATGCCTGTGAGAATCAATCACTATTATTACAGATTGGATTGGTAACCAAATGGGAAAAAATTGAGAAGAGATTAAGCTGAATTTAACTGAAAGCTTAAATAAAGTTTAACTTGAGCAAAGTAAAAATTATTTTCCCTGGGATTACAGGTTTTTCTCATTAAGCATGAAAGAGTGTCCAACTTATGTTTTGTTTCATGACACTTTCAAGGAAAGAAAAAGACAAAGTAGATTCAAATGCTTTCGTCCAAGTACCCAGAGACTGGGACACTTATTTTGTTTGTAGGAGTTAAACTACTTCCTCATCTTGAGAACATTTGAACCAATATCACTCGGATACTGGGGCCTTAATTTAGAGGGAGGGGAGAGAAGAAAATCTTAGTTTCTCTTGTTCTGCTTTATGGGGATAATACTTGGAATATTTTGGAGGCCATGAAGGGAATAATTTTGTGGCTTAGTGCACTCACCTAGGAGAAATGAGATCTGTGCTTCTGACTGTGTTACACTGACTGCTAATTTAAGAGTGTAAGCTTTTCCTGGAGCAGGGACTGCAATCCTTTCCTGCTTCCCCCCACCATTTGTCTAGCTATTTAGTGATGAAACTGTTTTGGGCACTCTCTGAGTCCTAATGAGTGATTTATTCTATGTAAGAAATAGAGCAGATTCAGCAGGACAGGCTGAGACAGCCTGACACCAGACCCAATCTGATAGCCTGGCAGACAGGTAGATACATCCTGGCTCCTATGCTGGTCAGGCAAAGAAAGAGTCTGGACACAGCTCTGCTACAGTCCAGCCAAGTGCCTGAGTGAATCTGGAAGACTTGTAAAGCTAGTAATGAATTTATTTTCTTTTTTTTATTATTATTATTTTTTTTTCCTAGACTAAGCTAAAAACATTGGTCTGTTATTTCAAATAGATGAGTGAAGATACGAAACTACAGTCAGCAGAAGAGCCTTTTGCCCAGTTCTTTTCTTGACACCCTGGTTGCAACTTCAACTTGGAAAAGTTAGTAAATGATGTTTACCTCAATTACTCAATTGATTCCATGCTTCAGAAAGGAAAACTGAACTTCAGTGAGACTATTTGCCAGATCAAACAGTATGTTAAGAAACACTGAGATTGTAAACTGAAGCATAGAAGACAAAAGCTAAATAAGCTCTTCAACTACAGGAACACTTTTTTGGTTTTTCTTTTTTTATTTCCCATGTTTCTTATTCCTGGAGCTGAATCCAGAGACAGAGCTACAAAAGACAGGACAAGTAGCCTGATATTTGTGATGGTAACACTTTTATTCAAAGAAAAAATATCAAAAGTAGTACCAGTAGACTGGAAGAGCTTCGTCTAGAGACTGGACATAGCACCTAGACTGTAATAAGTACAATCCTGTCTGTCAAAATGATCACCTAAATGATAAAAAGGACTTTCTCACTTCTCATTTCCATGGAACTTTAAATTGCATTTTACTTCTTTTCTCACCTTCTTATTCTCCTTGAATGAAAAGCACTGGAAGACAAATTTAGTCAATTTTCCCCTGCTTTTACACTACAAGACTTTCCTCTGCTCTTACCCTGCTTTCTTCTCATAGCACAGGTCCATTCCAGAGTTACTGCTATCAAAAGATTCCCTAGTTGAGAATGATGCCAAAATAAACTGCTTCAGGTCCCACCTCCCAAGACTCTCAGGAATCCCAGCAGAGACTGATGAGTTAGATTTGGCACCTATTGTGTATTTTAAATACATTCTTTTTCCCCTCTGGGTCATGGGTATTTGATGTGTTTAGAGACTTGCAAAAATTAAGGGAATGACAAGGTTAGCTCACTTGTTCTTTAAGTGACCAAAAAAGAAAAGTCACTACCACAGCAAGCAAGCAAGCAAGCCAGACATTAGGCTTGTTCTAAGCTGATAAGCTGTTCCAGACTGTGATGGAGTATATTTTGTTCCTCCTGTTATTAACAGGAACCATTCAGCAGAGGTAGAACTCCTGTGGCCTTAATTTTTGCAATGTCATTCCCTTATGACCATGTTTTGTATCTTTTTACTGACGGAAGTGCTAAAGCCTGGGACTAATTTAGGCACCTGATACCATCAGACACCTGTGAAAATCCCACTCCTAATGGCTTCAGCTTCACCTTAGTGATTCTGCTGGAAGCAAAGCTTTTTTACATAAGCAGAGGTGTGATTTTCACTGCCAGAGAAGGAGAGCCTTTTAATTGAAGAGTTACACCTGAATGACTGTTATCCCTTCAGGAAAAGAAAGAAGAAAAAATCCTGATGGGACCAACCAATAACTAATGAGTCTGTCTACGGAGGAGAAGCAAGAAAAGCATATCACCTTGCCTTGTTTGGTTTGGCAGAGCTGGAGCACTTCATAAAAGATGAAGCTGCTACAACTTGCCTTCCTTTCTCTCAAGAGCTGTGCAGCCTCTGCTGCCAAAAGCACTCTTCTATTGGAGCACATGCAGCAGGTAAGTGTCTGCCAAGTGACATAACACAAACCTTCTAACAAGCAGCTGAAGGTAGGGTGGAGATTCCAGATAGAGACAAATCTATGTCCCTGAGGAGATCTGGAGCAAACTGATCAGTATAAAAAGTATTCACTGCTAATTAAGTCTTGATCCTTTGGCTTCACTTAAAACACTTAGAGAGTATATCAAGTTTGAGAGCAGGTGCTGACTAGTTTGAAAGCACTGGTCCATCATTTCAGGTGAGTGTTTTTTATACAGAAACTCCCTCAAAAGGGAGACTGTAACTTGCTAAGTGATAGATATACCCAGATTCTTTCAAGTATAATACATTATTGACAGAGTTATAATGTTTCTGACTCTACTTTTATTCCACTAAACACTTGGAAAATTCCCCTCAGCTCTCATAGAGCCTCCTCTGTCTTATATTCTATCTCCTTCATTTGTGTGTATGGAATGAATGCCGAAGGAGACGTAGCCAGGTGCACATCAGAAATTGCAGGGTTATTTTCTTCTGCTCATTAATCCTGCCTTGGTTTGGAACCCATACCCAAACAGGAAAGTCTGACTGTAGGGGAGATGCCATCTCCATTCTAATGTCTTTAAAACTTTCAGAAGCCAAGAGCAAAAGAATGCCTCACAAGCTGACTGCATAGTATGTCCACTCCTCAGGTGCCAGAATGTTTAGAGGACATTTTACCTTTTATTAGTAGCTCTTAAGTCTCCATGACTGGTCAGATTAAAGAAGGGCTGAGGAAATGTGCAACTGAAAAATAATTAGTTGCATATGCAGTGGGGAACTGAAGTAGAGAGATCGTTAAAAATTTGGGTTATATTTTTCTGTATCTGAAAAACTTCTTTCTTAATGATCTCTGTGCTGCAGAAAACAACAAAGCAAGTTAGAATAAATAAAAATTGTAATGTGCCTCCTTGCTGATATGGCTGCCTGAGGAGAGGCCACAGAATGGTTCAGACTTACAAGAGCTCTCAGTATGACCAACTCCAATTGTTCCTAGCCATAAATTGCCTTAAAAAAAAATAGCTGAAAGATACATTTTTTTTCTCATGAATTGCCTTCTGAAATTTAGGTTTCTAACATTCACTTTTTAAAAGTGTCATAATACTGCATTTAAGCAACTAGAAGGATTCTGCACCTGCCTCATCAGCTGTATGAAAGGAGTATTTAAAAGACAGAGAAAGATTTGCAAATATACTACTCATTCTTTAATTATTCCTTCCTGTATTGTTGATGTTCTGGAAGTCCGTAGGTACTTTTTAAAAATTCTGGTATGCTTTCCAGTTTCTGTTGCTTGTACTGACACCAGAACCTGTTAGTGTCACGGTGACCAACACGGATGGAATAAAGATGAATTTTCTTCATCATAGCAAGGTTTTCAGTCAGATCTTTCTTCAAATGTTGTTGTGGTGTGATCACCAGCTTCCTTCCAGCCTCCTGGAATTTGGCAGACAGCTGACAGGTGGTAATTTCTTTTTTCTGGAATGACAAAAAAAGATGTAGGGATGTTTTCTTCCCAGTTATTGTGCCTTGCCTTAAGAAATCCTTGCATGGATTTGTCTCCTTCATATTGCTGTTGAGATGCCTTTCTGTGGCTCTATGCTTGTACTGCTCTCAACACTTAATTAGTTTTTTTTACACAACAGCTAACAAGAGGCTAGTGGGCCAAGTCTATTTCTAAATTAATGGTGTTGTATGGAGGTAACTGGAGGCAATATTTCACTCTGCAAGAGATGAACTTAGTCCACTGTGCCTTATACTGCACAGTGTATCTGTGTTCTTCAAGCTCCATTACAAATGTGGCTTTCACCCTAATCACATACATTGATTTTGGAATGAGGACTTCTGGTGCCTTTATTTGCAGGCATAGTTCTTTGCTACCTAAATAAAGAAGAGTTTTCCTAATTGGGCAGAAATAGTAAAAGGATTTCATTTTCTTTTGACAAATCTACTATAAGCTATGACAGCTACATTTGCTGACAAGTATTCTACTGAGTTTAAACATCAGAAGTAAACTGAGATGCCCAGTATGTTGCAGGGAAAAGAAGTGGTTGAAATGCACCAGAAACTGCAATATGTATCTAGAGCTTCCATATTTAGGTCATAGGAAAGTGATCCTAGAAGCAAAGGTTGGGAAAGAAATAAGAACACAGGTGGTGTTGTGACTGTAGTTGAATGTGTTTGTGGTGTTTGTTCTTCATCCTGCTGTTGTCCCTTTGTTCTCCAGCAGTGAGAAGGGAGACTGCTCAACTCTTTTGCTCCATGGGTTTCGTTTTGGGATGGAAAGAAATGAGTGTGATGCTGCACTAGGGAATGTGCACCTTCCAACATAGCTCCTTTGAGGGAGGGCCCAACCTGACAGACTATTTCTAGCTGTAGTGCAACCCTGTGTCTTTACCCAAGGTCCTTTTTGCCAAGTGGAAGTAGTACAAGAGGTCACAGAGCAAGAGTGAGGCTCAGTGTCAATCCGTATAAACATAAAATGCATGTAGATGTGCAGGTCTGAGTCTCTTTTGCAGCAACAGAAATGTGGAAAGCAATCTGGCAAGACCCATGAAGGAAATTTCTAAGTGTGGTAAAGCAGCCCAATGTATATGTATGGGAACTGCTGAGTCACGGCCTGAACCTCTGATTAATCACCTGAGATGAGCCATGAGTCAGCCAGAGGAGCACAGGTGAAGGCAATTCACCTGTGCTGCCGGAAGGGGTGGAGCCAGGCTGCACCCCTCCTGGACCTATTTAAGAGCTGGCTACCACAGGGGAAGGATCTCTTCTGGAGATCCTCCTCTTCTGGTATCTTCTAGTAAGCTCTTCTACTTATTCTCTTTTGCGATCCTTGTTTGCTTTTGCCTTACTCTTTTGATTATATTGCAATTATAACATCTTGGTTATACAGTATACTTTTAGCAGTAATCTACATTGCTCTGTAGAATCTAGACTCTCCCTGAGTCTGGAAATAAATTATATTTCCAGATTAATGTTAGAGGTCAATATATCTTTCTAAGCCAATAGTACCTGAAGTTTTTGATGTTGATCAGGATGTGGATAATTTTCCTATGAAGGTGTTAGTATTATGAGCTACATTACAGGTGCCAAGAAAAACGTAAAATGCAGTTTATTCTTATTCTACAAAAATGTTTAAATATCTTTTGAAGCTGGTGTGCTGGAAAAAGTATGCTAAAATCAGCCTAATTCTTCCTCAACTTAATTACAGTCCTTTTCTCCTAAGGGGAGACAAATTTTGTTGATGTACTGATGTCAGTTTTTGGAGGAACCAAACAAGGCCAATAGAAATGTTAAAGCAATCAGCACTGTACTCACCTCTGTCTTCCGGCCTCTCTTTGGGATAGATATACAGCACCTCCTAGATATGGCAAATGTCCAATTGCTTGTGAGGCCACAGCCCCACATTTGAGCTTGGAGCTACCAACTGGCAGTGGCAACAGCCCTGTGCTGTCCGGGTGGTTGCAACCAGTGTCTTTGAAGTTCTGCCCTTCGGCAATCTCCTATTGCACACAGCTTGTGATACATGAGTCTGTGTCCTGCAGCTGTCACCATTTAAGTCAGCAGGCATTTGAAGCAATTTGAAAGCCACTCCAGGAAAAAGGACAAGAGTTGAACAAAGTGTTCATCTTCAATTAAACCATTGGGATGCCAGTGCAGAGTGTGATTCCCTGCAACTTTCTCCTCTAAAGCCAGTGTCATGTCTTTTAATAGGAAAGAACCGAGGCAGCTGTCAAAGTGAGCTAATTAGCAAAGGTTTGAACAAAAAGGGGATATTGGTAATGGTGTCAACTGGTTTGCAAGTGGGACAAGCTGACATTTTAGGCAATAGTCTTGGTAAGCTCCAGCTCTGCTTTTGACTGCTATCTTCACTTTGAAACTTTGCTTCAGAAGAATTTTAAGTTTTCTTGCAGTGAACCAGGCTCATCTCCAGTGTAAGGGCAATTCTTATTGAAACCATATCTGAAACTGCTGCTGAAGACGGTTAGAAACCAGTGGTTCAGATCTTTGTCTGGTGTCACAGTATTTAGGTCGTCTTCACCAGGTAAGACTTCACCATGCAAAGGATAAGAGTAGGAAAATATGACCCACCTGGCAGCTGAACTCACTTAGTCCTGGGCTCAATTTGCCCAAGTATCTCTTTTTTTTTTTTGTCTTTCTCCCATATCAAGCATGCCTGCCTGTTTGAGCCACAACAAAGCAGTAACAACAGACTTCGACACCTGTGTTTCCTCCAGCTGTGAGTCTCATCTTTTTTTTCTTCCAACCACTTTATCTGCTTCAGAATGAGGGGAGAGTTCTCAGAATTACAAACGCTGCACAACAACAAATGGTGTCTTCCTTTGCTTTATCTGTACAAGTATGTGCTTCTGGGTATTATTTGTCTGTTTCTATGAACTTTACGTGCTGCAGGGTATGCCCCTGACTTAAGGAGTGAGTTTAATACAAATTGCATAACAAAACAATTTAGAGTAGAGGCTCACGTATTTGAATCCACAGTTTCATTCTTAAGGATCTGACTTTTTCTCTCCCTTACCAGCTGTCCTCTTAGTGACTAGTGCTGATAAACAGCCCTGCTGAGAAACCAAATGGCAGAGAGCAAATTGCTTCTTTAAAAAATTAAAAAAGAGAGGTGTAGTGAGAAGAGGGAGCATGAGAGAGAAATCTTGAGGGGGGGAAAAAAAAAAAAAAAAGCAAAATTAGGGTGAGAAAAAGTTATTCTAAAATGCTAACTGCTGTTAAGCCTGAATAACTAGACTGGCAATCTGTGCTAGGACTGGAATTGTTGCCACTGAAATGAGTGGAAAATATTGTTGTCATTCACAGCAGAAGAACAGGAAAGGAATTTATGGTATGAAAGTTGTCTCTGGTGCATCTGTATACACCATGTGCTGGGCCACTTGGCAGGCCAGGAGGTTACATAAAAAAATCTTGGAGAGTCTGCTGTCATTGTTTGATATGTCAGAAATAATATTATTCCATAACCAGAACAGCAGCTCTATATTAGAACTTTTAATATAGGGTAGGGACAGTACGCAGAAAAAAAAATGAAAGCTGTCCTGCTTCCATTTCATGAACTTTCAAGAGGGCTCTGAGGACAGAATCAAAGAAATATGGTGGGCGGTAGCCTAGGGGAAACTTCTGATGCACACCTTATTTGATAAAAAGTCATTAATGTTACAAGTAGACAGCCCAATAACCATGGGGAGTTTACCTGCTCTACCACAGCAGCAAAAATACTTCAGATAGAAGAAAAGATCATTGCAATGCTCCTGAGATTGTAGGCAGGAAGTCAGAATATGGGATATAGTTGAAGTCTATTGGAAAACATTGAAAATCTCACCCTTAAACAGTGAACCAAATTTAGCTCAGCCTGATCCACTTCCTTTCCCTCAGTGAATCTAAGAGAGGATTTCTGTCTGGATAGATGTGTCTCACAACCTAGATAATTAATTATATTCATTTATTTTAATTTAATTAAAACAGGAATAATTTTACATCACAAATTAGTTGACACTACTTTATTTTTTTAGGGTACGCATTTTAGTCAGCTGGAAAGATCAGATAGATTTGTTCATTTCCTTTTGCTTGCAGTTGTTTTTCAGTCCACTTCAAGTTGTTATGCAATGCTATGTTTTGGTTTATACTTAAACTGTACTGTATGTTTTCAACAATATTGTTTGAACCATGTATAGTCCTGAAGGTTTCTCATTTAGAGTTTGTGTTCTACTGAACTTTACCTTTTACCTTTTCTTTCAGAATTATTTGGGACTTTTGGCATACACTGGTAACTTCAAATGTGGAAAACAGTTCACTATTCTAGTTAGCGTTTTTCATTTGGGAGATGTCTGATCTACAGTTATAGCCTCAAAACCTAACTCATAAATATGAACAGAGAGAAGGTAGTTAAATATGTAGAACTGCTACATCATCATTTTGGGAATTAATAGGCTGCTTGTTACTCATTTAAGTCAATCCGTAAAAGTCTTTGTTCTAGCATACAGAGAGGGTGATCCTACTTTAAATATTGTTTCAGTCTACTCACAGCCATTCTATTCTGTATTTTAACCAAAAAACCTCAGACCTCACAAATATACTGAGTTTTCCCTGGCATAGTTATGTGTAAGTAATAAGAATCTTATTCCTGACCTGGCATCATCTTCTGCTCCCTTTGTATTAATTTACTATATAAAGTATAGAATGCATACCAGGCTCAGAAGTATATTTGTAAAAGGCTTCATCATCTTTACATGCCCGTTTTTTAGATGATTCTCTCCACAACTGGTGGTAAGAATTAACTCGTCAAAAGATGTCAGTAGAAAGTTGTTTGCATGAAGGATTCTGGATGCACTGGGGCATCAGATAAGTGAATATTTTTAGGAAAAAAAAAATAAAAAATGAATTCATATATTTTGAGAAATCTGCTAAAATTTTCATCATCCCATTATAACTCCTAGTCTCGGAGAACCTACACATTTCATGTGCTATGCATATACTTGTAAGAGCTGTACAGAATGAGTTTAATTCCTCTTTAATTATTTCTCAGTCTGAAAAATATCACTGTCTTCATGTAGAATTATCTGGAAAATAGTTACTCTTTTACTTATCTGGAAAATAGTACTCTTTTATGCTTTTTCAGTTTCTGTTTTTTTCCACTTGAATCAAAACATTTTCCTTCTGTAAACCTCTGCATCAGCATAATAAAAATACATGCAGAAAGTCTTTGTTTTATATGTGATGAAAGCAATTTTTACAGAAGCATATGAGCTTTCATTTCATTTGAATTTTGTAGCACTTTTCTATAAGGACAGAGTCTTTCTGAAATATGTTATGAAAAAGGGGATTTTCTACTTGAGCTGTCTTCTGTCAGAGCTAGTTCAGATATATCGATTTGTAAACCTAGGCTGAAACCCATGTTTTATAATGCATATGTTTCTGATGTCTCAGCTCGTCCAGCCCATCTTTACTGGGCAATTGCACTGAGAGTTGTGCGTTTGCCTCTGGGTCTGTCATGAGGCTTGGCTGGTGCTGGACGTTCTGAGAATTGGCACAACACACTTTCACACGCTGCAAAAATAATATCTTGTGCTAATCCCTCATGGCATTTACATATTACACAAGACCCTCTTTATAGAAGGAAAAAACATTTTCCCATGACCATAGTTAATGTACTGTAAATCTGTGAACTGATGGATCTGTGAGCCACATCTCAGGATACTTTGTTCTCCAGAAAAATACTTGATGCACCAGAATGCTTTGTATCAGAGAGGAAGGCTCTGGTCCTGTTCAAATGTTAGTTCTAGGCTTGAGAGGTCCAAGTTAAAGTTTATGCTTATCTACTGACAGCTGTTTTGCTTTCTCACAATAGACACAAAATTCATGAATTTTAGAGCATCCACCTTGACTCAACCTAAGGGCTATATGCCCATTTATGTGGAAGTGGGGAAGCAGATAAAGTGCCTGCTGAGACCAACTGCACAGTCAAATGCTCAAGAATGCTCTGTAATGCATTTGTTGAACATGTCTTTCAACATAGTCTACTTTGTTCAGTCCTCTTAAAGGAGAGAAAGGCTGAATCTTGTTGTAGAGCAGTGACTTCTCACCATGCACCTCACAAATGATATCACAGGTCAGGTGATATGTCAGGATCTACTGACATTATTCTGGATGCTGCTTGTGCACTCAGTCCGAGGGCATCACGTTAGTCTCTGTGACTTTGGGAACAACTAGGGAAATCCTTACTGAAGGTTAGTGTGCAAGACATGCTATAGTTGTGATGCTGAGCTTGTTACTAGCATAGGCATGTATATGCACTGCATCAAGGGAGAATTTAGAATTTACAAGGCTCTTGAGACCTACAGCAGAGACGGGGTATCCACAGTAGAAACCACCCTAATTCTTCAATTGGGCTCATTCTTCTTACCCTTCTCAGAGCACTGAAACTTTTTTTGCAGTGAGGTTGTAGCACTGCACAGGGTCTAAAAAGTGTGAGCAAACCATGGGTTTTTACATTCACGTATGCTTTGCTAGGAACTGTATCAGTACTTAACATTAGATTTTATTTATTTATTTATTTATTTATTTATTTAAGAAAACTAGGCAGTCTGTATTGTTTGCAACCTGAACAAAGGAAAGCTTGACCCAGAGTGGGCAATTGGATAGAGCATAACCCAGTGCACCTTAATGAAGCAAATGGATGCGTTTTATTTAAAATACAAATTATTCTTTTGACAGGTAATTTTCCTTGGATCTCTTAGATCACTAAATTTAACAACAGCATTTTGTAGCTGCATTTGGTTAGGAAGATGATGTTCAGCTGGAATGAACTGTCATGAGGAGTAAATGTAGAGGTGAAGCTGGTAGAAGTGGGGCTGATGTAGTTTTATGGAAAGAGTGAAGACCATGTGAGGAGTAGAATAAGTCCATAGCCGTCAGCTAGTAGAGGAAGTCCTGTCACAGCTTGAGAAAGTCTTCTGAATATCCTGTGCCTTCGTTTGCTTATGCTGTAGCCTTTGGGAGCAGAGTTTCTTTTTGTGCTTTCTTCTCCAACTTAGGCTGCACAAACACTGAAGAGGGGTTTAGAGACAGGGTGCAACTGCTAACTTCTGGATTGGTGGATAGTGAGAAACAGAGTTGCTTAATAGAGTCTGATTTACCTCCTTTCGCATCTCTCTATGGTTGGTTCTGAAGCTGTTTTTTCTGAAGTTGCAAAAGATGTCCTGTGTTTGTTGCATCGGCCTTGTCTGCAAACAATATGCCAAGTTCTCCTCTGCTAAAACAAAAATGGAAATAAGAAGAAAAGAGTTGCTGTGATCTGTAACTATTCCTGTGCCAGGATTTTTTTCTCTTATATTCTTTACTTATTTCTCAGAACCAAATTACTGACATGCAGCCATGCTGAGATCCTGTTCCTTTTTCACTTCTTTGCAGATGGAATGAGTAACAATGTACATTTCCTTCACTGAATGATAAATACATAAATTAATGGGTGCTTAAATAGTTTTGTAACAGGGCACCAGATGAGCATAAGAACCAGTGAGATTGTTTTCTTTGTCTCTTTTATTCTTAAGCTTTCATTTTTATCCTTGTTTTCCCACTCATGCACCAATACTGATATGTCTATTGCTGCCTAAATCTGATGTGGTGATCAGTGGAAATAAGGCCCTGTCCTGTAGAAGTATGAAATTCTTTAAGCTGAGGTTAAACTCTAGAAAGAACTAACAGAAATTGTTGGTCCAAAATTGTATGCTGATTCTGTAGTCAGTGCAGTGATTTCCCAATCCATACCCTGCACATACAAGATAAAGAATCATGAGCTGATTTTATAATCATGCTGAAGCTGACCAGATTTAAGTTGTAGGCAGAGAAGAAGTAACTGTCACAGATGTAAGTGCACCACAGCTTTTTGCACTCTTTTGTAGCAGAACAGAATGGGGGAGCATATCACATAAATTCTTCTCATATTCTTTGATAAAAATTTTCTGAAACTTAGCTCAACCCAGCATCATTGTACATGAAAGAACTGTCTTTGCTTTAAGTTCCCCATGTTCCCCACATAGGAAGAGAACATTCATACTGTCCACTCTTATGGCTTTGATGGAAAGGCAATAAATCTTCAGCAGAGGAACAATAGCAAACTAAAGAAAAGGTATTATTGATTCATGTGTTTGCCTATGGCCTTAGTCACTGCTAAAGTGCTTCTGGTTCATCTACACACAAATGCTCAGAGTTGCTGTGTGTGCTTTGAAAGCAATGTTTCTAAGCTCCCTGCTCATGGCAGACCTATGCTTAAGAGCCTTGAGCAGAAGAGCATCAAGTCAGTGAGATACTGACTTTGAATGATGCTTTTGAGCTGCTTTTAGTCAAACACAGTCTCAAGTCCAAAGCCAGGAGTGCTTTTCAGGTAACAGAGATCTCTCTGAGAAGTAAAGGTCTGTACTGAAGTAGAGATCTATTGTCTAGTAAAAAAAAAAAAAGAACAACAAAATATTCTGCCAATGCAGAATGACAATTTTACCTCTCTCTTGAACTCTCTTGAGTCAGGGTAAGAATGATTTCAGCTATGGAGCACATCCTTTCACAGTTCTCAACTAACAGTCTGTAAAAATACATGCCAGTGTGTTTTTTTATCTCCTTCTCCTTTAGTTTAACAATAACGCAATGTTTCTATTGCTGACATCTCTCTTACTTTTTACTTCTGCAGACTGAAGCATAGTTAATTAAACTCTGCAACTTCAATATGAAGTTTAGAAAAAAATAAAGATAGTGTTCATGGGGAGAAAAAGGAATTCTCTTAAAGTCAGCTTCATTAACCACTGAGCTATTAGTGTGAGGGTCACTTTGCCCCAACTGAAATAACTGAATCTCCCTAATTGCATTTTTTTTTAAAATTATTTCTTATTTCAAACATGTTATGCTTATTAGTGATTTAATATATCTGGAAGCACAAATTAATTATACCTGGCAGCTAATTGTAGGAAAGTTATGGTGATCAATGTTTATGCTGTTTTTTTAATGTCTACCTTTAGTTTACATACTTGGATCAGTTCCCTCCCAATCATGAATAAATATTTACTGCTTATATGTTCCCATGCAAATTGGATTAATTTTAGCATATTCATGGCAGAAGAAGATCACTGCCTATCCTCAATATTAAGTCAGCTGAACAAGCAAAGTTTTTTTTCCCCTGCTTAAGTAGTGAATGAACTAGATAGAAAATTTAGCCCAGGTTTGCTGATCCCAAATGGTTTGGGGGCATCCAATGTGTTTGGATGGATGGAGGTAAAGGCAATCAAAGAACTGACCAGGAAAGTGACTCTTCCCGAGGCCCTAACATTGAAGAAATTCGGTTAAGTACTGCTCAGCAAAACGCGATGGTAATTGGATAAACAGGGTGGCAAATGTTTGATTTTGGATATGGACAGAACTTAGCACATGCCTGTATGTTTTTCTCTAAATAGCAACTCATGCAGTCTTCATATCCTCTCTATCCCCACTGAACCACATTGCATCCTGTGGTGTCAAAGTACCATAGCTTTCACACTCTCTCCCCACTCAGTTAGCTATCATTTCAGATGTGATGTAAAGAAATGGTCCTTTGCACCTGTAAGGACAGGGAAAGTATGCCCCTAGCATTGTGCGTCATGTTCAATCTCCTACGTGGTGACTTTGGGAATACGAACAACAAATCCTGTGTGATATTTACTCTCTTCTCATAGCCAAGAGGTAGCTTGTTTACAGTGCTACGTCCTGATAAAATCTGAAAGTGAAATTGTAGCCTTTTCAGGAGATGGCTTCTCTTTTTCCCATTCTCCTAACAATAGGGGTGGGTTGTCCCTTACTGAAAGCTATATAGTTGAGAAATCCTCATCTGTGCATTTGTCATCAGAACTGAACTGTGGAATAAGCCTTGAAGTGAAAAGCCTTTCTACTCAGAGATGTGACCCTTTCAGTTTTTTTGGCAGATTAATCAGTTGTAGGAATGCTGTTTCTTTTGAGACAGCAAGTTGCTGATGTCTTGTGCATTGTTCTTGTTCTGTAATACAGTATCAGGAACAAGCTGGATACAAAGGCCCAGGATTCAGGCAGTGCTACAGCATGAGAGACATTAACCAGCACTGTAAGCTTTGCACTGCAGAAACTCTTCAGTTTTTGACACAGCAGGCTGTTCTGATTCGAAAAGCAACCATCTTGTAACAGCTTTTGAGTATTGAGAGCATTGGGTATTTGACAACAAAGACAGTGTGCAGGTGAGATTTATGGATCTAATTCTAGGCATCAATTTGAAAACCTTAGCCAGGATGCTGAAACCACCTGAGAAAACACCAGGATTTTGTATAATCAGTTTGACTTACCTTTTCAATAGCTATGACAGTTGGATGCAAACTGTATTTGGTGGCTTCTTGATGTCTTAGAAGATACAAGATCTCTAGGCCAGTGAGAGAAAGGAAGGAAAAAGCTACAGGGTTTTATTTTGAGTTCCTTTGACTTGATCTTTGACACCACCAAATTAATAGCAACAAGCAGTAGAAGTTCAGCCCTTCTCCTCCATATGGGGGGGCATGCTGCTGGAGTCTTAGAGGAAAGGAAGATACAGTCTGAATGATGCTGTGCAATGAAACAGTCACCATATCCTCCCTTCCAGTCTCAAGCCCCAGAACAGTAAATCTGGCATCCCTCTGCGCACACATGACTGTCCTGTGTGCATCTTCATGATGTGCAGTTACTCCATTATACCTCAGACACACTCCAGGAGGCTTGGGCACCTCCTATGATGTCTATGCCTCTGAACTCCTGGAATGCATTAGACACTTGTGTGATACAGAGTCGATTTTTGCATGGCTGGTGGCCATTTGTCTGGGATTTCCAGATGTTCCAGCTGCTAATTGTCTGGAAATCTGGTGGAATGCTACCCAAAGCAGTTGAGTTGGCAGGCTTGGTGTCTTTTACATGTCTAATTAATGTACTGTGCATGTAAAATGTCTTCCTGTGCAAAGAGAGCCAAGAGGGAAAAGTATGAATTACTAACAAAGGCAGCCTGAACCTCAGTTCTTTGTGAGCCTTGAAGGCCTTTGTTTTTGTATTTCTTACATCAGTGCTCTTATTATAAATACTCAACAAATGTGTGTACTTGTATTCACATGATATATTTCATGTTCTTCATTCTTACTGTGTAAATTTCAAATTTAGCTGCCGTTTTGATACCATACTATTCCTTGTCACGTCAGAGATGTTTAAGTTTTGTCTTGTGAGGCCTTGTGGCCACTCATTATCTCAGACTGAGGAAATCTGTCACAGCCACATGCCAGTGAAGAGTCTGTGCTTTTTTTTTTTAAAGCTGCTTTCTCTAGGAAAAGATTTTAGATCAGAGGCTAAGGATATGGCATTATATCTATGTGCTATTTACAAGGGATGATTTGAAGATGCTGCTTAGTAGGTTTCTGCAGTTATTTGTCTGCCTGTTTTTGCAACTTTGCATTCATGTCTGTTTCCCTTCTGCTATATGCTAGGTGACGCACTGTGGACATGAAAAAATACAGAAGACCCTTGTTAATTACTTGTGCAGATGACACTGAACTAGAAGAACTAAGGATTATGAAGATAAGGTAGGAGAGTTCATCTTTTCAATTAATATGCAATCAGTAGAGGAAAGAGCATGAGAGGATGAATACTATGGCTATGATGACAGAATAGAAGGCTGTGCCTTAGAAACTGTAAGTACATAACTTAGTGGAAATTTTCTGCATAGGCAGCAAAAAACAACATCTGAGTCTAACATCGTCCATTTGACTTAATTACATCCTTTTAAGATGATAACCATTGTTAGATTTATGAACAAGGAAACTTAAAGTACAGAGAATGTCGTAGCAAATACAATTGGGAATTCTCTGCAGCAAGGACTGGAATGATTATTTCTGGTGTCCTTTGTAGACCATTACAAGATTCTGACATTTAGAAAAGAGAAAAAGGGTGAATCAACTCTATGCATCAAAGTGCTCAAAGTGGCACTGTGAGGTGCTGATTAGTCTACCATCTAACTACTTGCGTAGTAGTACTTCTACTTTTTTCATTGTTTGTAGTAGCAGTGCATTCAATTAGGGCATTTGAGTTTAAAATAAGTGGAGTGAAATTGTTCTTAATGGCAGCCTTACCACAATTTTCTGGATGTTTTCCAATTTTATTATGTTACCACATGTTCAGCATGCTTTTTTTTTTCTTGTTTAGAGTCTAGAATGCAAACTTTCTTTAAAAAAAAAAGTGAATAAAAAGTCTGGAATTTCAGAGAATTTACAGCTGCAACAGTGCAGAACAGAAACACGACAAGGAGACATGACAACTACATGGTCAATACAGAGAAAGCTCAGTGTGGAAATTTTCTTTTAAATGTATTTCTGAAATATTCCAAATGCAGGAATGTTGGGTCTTTGAAAGTAAAAAATGCAGGGCAAATGACACCATGATCGTTATTTTTCCTGAAAATTTAAGTTCAAAGGAATTGCAATTAACAAGAGAAAACAGAAGACTATATTTCCCACAGCACACGTTGATGCACAGTGAACATTTAGTGGCTCCCGTAGAAGTCAGCAGAGCCTTATCATTGGTTCAAAATGAAAGAAGTGGGCTATATGAAAATGCAACTGGAAATCTTACTCTTTATTATTCTAGAAGTGCTTCTTTGTATTCCAGATGAGCTGTATTCATGGGCTGTGTTTAGTAAGGGCACATTTATAATTTTGTTGTGAGAAGTCAAGAAAGGATAATGTAGATACAAAAGAAGTAAAAAATGTAAAGTGGGATTTTTCTGAAGCTCATTTAAAATGATTTATTTGATAGGGATGCCAAAATAAATAGAAAATTTAGAAGCATCTGGTACAAGGTAAAATTTCATTTTTATGAAGATTCTTACAAAAAGAGAGAGATTTTTGAAGAATTAGCACCTGTAAATTGAGCTGAAATGGGCATTTTCAACCCCAGATCCTTCCTAAGTACTCAGTCATGAACTTCCTAAGGCTTCATCAGTGGTCTGCAGGTATGAACAAAAATTGTATACTGTCTTTTAGATGATTATAAAAATGTGTTGAAAAGGGGCTGTGGAGATTGGAGAGAATCATATTTTCTATTGCATTTACTATTTTATGATCTATTGCACTTTCAGAGTTTGTAAGCAAACAAATGATTTTTCTAGTTTGCTGGCATTGAAATTTCTGGATCAGAAAGCGAAACATTCTTTTCTCTCTTTCCCTTTCTCTTCTGGTGATATTTTTTGTTTGTCTAAATGAAGGAGGGATGTGTAAAAATGTTTGATTTTTGTGAATTTGAATTGAAAGTTCTTCTTGGTAAAACCAACTACTACTATGGAGAAATGTCAGCCATGTTTCTCTTTCACAGTAGAGAGGTTAGGCTGAGTTTTGATCCCGTGACCCCTGATGTAGATCACAGAGAGTTTGCTGGTGTTGGTGGCTGGTATTAGATGCTGGCATCCCCTGCTGGTGCAGCCAGCAGTTATCAGTGTTTGCCTGGCGAGCTCTTCCTATTGACAGCCCACTTTCAGCTATCCCTGCTCTAGTCCCTGGGCCGGAGGAATATGGGATGAGCACCCCCATTTTTTGTTTTGTTTGGGAAGTTTGTTGTCACTCTGAGAGGTCACTTCTGCAACTGTGAGGGTTAGCAACTTGTTGTTCTGGAGCAGGGAAGCGAGGGTCTCACAGAGGGACTTTAATATGTGGGAGCTGAAGGAAGACATAACGTATCACAATGTTCATAACAAAATCTAGCAGGTGTGTTTGTAGCAATAGTTGGCTGAAGCTGAGAAGAAAGTCTCAACTTTCTGTCTTAAAAAAAGGAAAGAAGCTCAGGCTGAGGTAAAAATGGTATCTTTTTGCACTTGCCATCTTTTCCCTTTGTATATAAATTATGGCTTTCTTCATAGGAATTCTTGTCTCCCTCTGTTCTGGCACGTTGTTAGGTGGGATTTGCTCCCCGGTGATGATGTGTGTGCTCCTGCAGCTGACTGCATTAGCTGTTATTGAGGAGGAGGGGATTGTTCAATTCCACCAGCAAGGGAGCTGTAGCTTGCGTCTGTCTTAGCTTTGGTATTTTTCTTAAAATGAATGTGTGCTTTCCAATTGATATACCTGCCCATTAGATAGGATCTGCCAGGCCTGGACTTGATCCATTGTTCTACCAACAATATAGTCAGTTCTGTAGCTAATGCACACGTAAGATGAAAGCTGAAAACAAACACCTCTGCCAGATGCAGTATGTTTCAGTGCTCTGCCTGCTAGCAAAGGATCATAGTCAGTGTATTCTAGTCAGAATTTGCAGAAATTACCACAATATTTCTCAGTGCCAAGGGTCAGGTCTTTAGTCTCCCATGATAATAAAACTACATCTGCCCCAGTGAGAACAAAGGGACATAATTTTGCCCCAGTAAAAATGTGCTTTTGAATGGCTAGAGTTCAATTCACTGGCATCTGAATGCACAATAGAGATGAAATTAAAATTTTAATATATGCTGTTAAAACAACATGAATGAAGAAGAAAACAAAAACAGGCAAAAATAAAGTAACTATCAAATGGGAAGTACTTAAGGCTAGACTTATGAGATGTTTCAAAGCATGAATTGTAATAGGTGTTTAAAATTTGACTGTTCCTTTATTCTCAGCATGTGGGTTATACTTTGAATATGGAACAAGAATTTAACCTTTTTCAGAAGCTGCATTCTTAACAAATTATTCTTAAAATGAAACTGTTTAATGAAACTGCTTTTTAAGTGCTCTATAAAACCATGCATTATTAACATAAAACCATACATAATACAATATAACACTCTGCAAGGTAACAATAGTCTGCTAACTCATTCATACACAGTTCTTTGCTACTTTAACTTAGAATATAATGGGTTAGGCATTGTCTTTGCTGGAGATCAGTGACAAGCACAAAGCGCAATTTTACTGGCAGAACCTCAGCTCTGGGAAGTTCATGGTGTTTTGCAGAAAGCAGGTGGGTGAGCAAGGCATACACTGCAGGGCAGATTGCACAGCTGTAAGATGCGGAATTCCCCTCAAAAGGATCGGCATGTCTTTGAAAATAAATTCATCACTGAAATAAAAGAGATTTCTGATGCAGAGAAAGAAAATGGGGTTTGATTAGTTTTAAATTAACCCTTTTTGTGTTTGTCTTGCCTTCATCTTCCTCTCTTTTCCTCTTTCTCATTGCCTTTCCCCCCAGAATTGGTTTTCAAGAGAGTACAGAGGATGTTTTCATCTTTAAAAGGTTTTATGAATGTTGCAATAAATTCCTCTGTGCAACCTGCTTTACTGTATTAAAAAAAAAAAAAAAAAAAAAAGTGAGCTGGATGCATCAGGACCATTGGATTCAGGAAACACTATGCATTCACTGAATATTTTCTCACTAGAATGCTTGCAATTTGTGCAATTGCGTTGCGCAATTAGAATGCTTGCAGTGCTGTGACAAATTTTTGCTGTATATTTTTGTGGTGGTTGATATCAACACAATGCACAAATTAGGAAGAATGGCTGCATGGCATTTGATGCTCCCGTGCTCTTAAGGGTTTGCAGCACTTACATAGATGTGTCACTGTGTATATGCTTTGTAGTGTACTTTATTGTTTCATTCATTGGCTGCATGAGTGAAGATGCCGAGATTTAATGCCGTATTTCTTCCCTTATATTCTTGAACTTATCTTTCTCAGTAATTCGTATGCCAGTTAAAACCTGAGCCTGTTCCCTTCACAATAAAAGTGCGTTAGCTTTCTGCTGTCAGAAGCTGCTGTAAATGGGAAGTAGTGAAGTAAAGCCATGTGGGATCCAATAAGCTGCTGAACGTTTTCAGGAATTCTTGTTTCATTTCGCAACATCAGAGCTTACTCTTCTCTTGCTGATCAGTGTGAACAGTTTCTGGCAGCAAAAGTCAGCCAAAAAAAATATTTCGCTTTTGCATCTGATAAAAAATTTTGTTATCATATCTAGCTCCAAATAAAACTCTTTAAGCAATTCCTGAAAAACACTAATTAATTTGGGTTTGAATAATGCCCTCAAACTATTAAAGCTGCCAACTGAAAAAGGAACAGATAATTAGGAGATGACAACAGACAGCACAAAGCCAGCAGAGGAAAAATTGGAACACAGCTAGACTGCAACACTGGCTATCCAATCCATTAACAGCTTTGTGTAATTACGTTTTGCTTTCGCATTAAACTGGTATAAACACAAAAAGACATTACTGAAGTTTTAATCTCCAGGAGAAGAAATCTCCTCCTGCCTAACAGCACGCAGCACACACACAAATATGACTTCAATTAGCACTAGTGTGAATTTTAATCTAGCACTTGGTAGGAGCATTCAGCAATGTATATTTGAAATAGGAGGCTGATGCTCCACTGAGGACATTCTGTGCTATTATCCCATTGATCCATTGACCCCTTGATTCGTATCTGTGGGATGTTCAGGAGAGTGAGGATTTAGGACTTCAGAGCTCATGAAAAATCACAGAGGATTTTTTTTTTCTTGGTGTGTTCTGCGCCTGTTTCTTTAGCTGGACTTTGATAAGGACACCAAGGTGCCACTATCAGCTGCAGTGCCTGGGGTGTGAGCTGTTGTGGGCCTGTATCACTCAAGGATGACTTGTGCATTCTCCAGTCAAGCTTTAGTATCCAGCTCCATCTGGTGCACCTCTTTCCTCTTTCTTATAGGGTTACCTGCTGTGAGTGGCACACTGGTTTACTTCTACCAGCCAGATACACAATACCGGAGTTTGTGTTAGCACACTGCAGCACCACCAAGTGCTGTTTGTTGTGGTTTCACGTTATTCCCCGGTGGCGGTGCTTATTTGTGTTTAAACTGCAGATGCCCGCTTTTATACAATTTACATTGTTTAAAATGTCACTATTATTTGTTTTTAAAAGAATTCTGCTAGGTTTGGCACAGCGTATCCTGTGATTTACAGTACAGCCCTGTGCTATGCCATTTTAGTGCGAATCTTGAAACAGGGCCCTATGTTTTTTTTCCCTCTTGCTGTTTGTTCTGCTCTTTAATTACATTCATATCAGCTACTTTGAAGATAATGAGACTGTTGGGATATGTAAAAGAGAATCCTGTATTGATTTCAGTCCTAATATCTTATCTTTGCATCTTTCCCTTTCTGCATGTAATGCGTTCTGACTCGGTCACATTCACTCACATGTTGCGATCGGCGCAAGAGCTTCAGCCTGACATAGGGCTTTATTGTGCGATCCAAAAGTAAAAGGAAGTATTCTCATTTTCTCATTAAGCCTGTTATATTATAATTTATTGAAGTTGCTGGGTTCCTTATACATCCTAAGTTATCAAAAATAATTTTTCCTTTTATTTTTTCTTTTTTTTTTTTTCTTTTTTTTTTTTTTTTTCTATAATCAGTCCTTATCCTCACTTCTTTTGTTGTTCATCTGAAGGGTACAGATCTTCAAAAATCAACTGCTCATATAACTGTTATGGTACCTGGAAAAGCATTTTCTAAGTGTAGCTAAGCCATCAGATTTCATATGTATTTTCTTATATATAAGTGTTTGGGTTTTTTTCAACCAAACTCAGTAAATAATCGCTTTGTGGTTTTGGAGCTGTTTCTGAACTTGAATCCTCCATATAAGCTCAAGTTCCAGCGTTCAGCTGCCAGGTAGAAATCACAGGGGAAACGTTACTGAGAATTATGTTCTTGTTCCAAGTGCTTTTCTGAAGTTTGTTAGGCAGCCCAGACCCACCAGGGCCCAGTAGTTAGCAGATAACCATTCTGCTCCACGGCCTGATCAACCAATTGGAGTCAATAAAAGATTTTGCATATTTTTAAATGGAAGTCTTAGTCTGCTGTCTTTCAGTTTTACAAGACTGTTACCCACATACACACATTTTAGAAGACTGTCTACTTACATTCTAGTTTTGTCCAATTTTTAATAAAAATTGTGATACCCAATAGTTTGGAGCCATTTGAAAATCTGTGCTGCTGCCAGCAAAACATCCCTATGTTCAGCGTGGCTTGAATTTGCATGGTATCACCAAATTCATCCAAAACTTTAATTAAAATACAACTCAAGCAACAAAATTTTATCTTGTTTCCTACGAGAAAGTTGAATTTGTTTTGGATATGATCCTGGTTCTTTTGGTTAGTGCAGAGTCTGAAATGTGTAATGATACCAGAGGCCATGTTTTACTTGTAATATAGTGTGCTGCACAGTTTACTGCAAGGCTTACTGCATCTTTATAAATGATCAGCTTGCATTATCTGTGATAGAAACTTCTTGATCTTATTATTTATATATACATGTATATTTGCTAGAGTTTAGTATGAGAATTTAAATGTGGCAGTGGGGCTTACAGAGCGCACTCCTTGCCACAGAAGTGCTGCAAGGTTACCAGGACCCATGTATAGCAGAGTTTAAGCAAAATCAAGAGGTGGCACAGTTCTTCGTCTCTCTAGCCTTGTGACGTTGGAGGTGAGTGTTGAGTTTCCAGTTTGTAACCTAGCCGGCTCCAGGAAAAATCTAGCAGTAAATCATCTCCAAAGTTATTCATCTCACATCAAGATGCTGCAGCTACCAGTCCTAGATGTCTGAGCTTCTGGTCTACACCTGGAAGGAAGAAGCTGCTGACTTGCAGCTGAGTCAGGAAATGGATGCAAGTTTCCATTGCTGCCATTTTACCAAGCACTGTGCAGCTGCTGCCTCTGTTTGATAGCCTTTGGGAGTTAGGATATGGTATAGGATATGACATAGATGCATCTTCTGGTCAGAAGGGGATGGAAATAATGTAGAGTGGGATGGTGGAAAAGGAAAGGGAGAAGAAGAAGATGAGAAACATCTTGTTTCTTGGCTACACATAAAGGGTTTGGATGAAGGTTATAGACTTCAAAGTGAAGGACATTTTAGGAATATAAAGATAACCCCTGGTTGTCTGCAGGTTCTTTACCATGTAGGTAACTACAGTATCTTCAAAGCTGCTATTTAGCAGAAAGTCAAATATTTCCTTTCTGAGGGTTTCCCCTCACTGTCTCCTCTGTTCTCTTCGATGAGAAGAGACTATAAAAATACAACAGAAACATTGCTATATATTAGTGTTGCACAGCCAAAAAATTCCCCACAGTTTTTATACAGCACAATACTGTCTTCAGTGTAAGCTGTATGATAAGTACCATGTATAAAACCAGACTGGAAATGAGGACAACTCTTTTCCACACTGTGTTCTTTGGCCAAGTAGATCCCTTGAAAGATCACTTTGCTGTTCTCTGGCTCCCTTGTTCCCCTGTGAAATGATATTTTGCATGTTAGGAAAGCTCTTTGAGATGTCTGGGTAAAAATCTCTAAGCAAGACTTCAATGTTATTTTATTATATTCATGCACACACTCCCTGAGCATGTATTTGGCAATATGATGTTTTAATGATTTCCTTTACTGCAGATTTCTATGAATTCAGTGTAATTTCTAAAACTCTTCTTCTATTCACTAGAAAAATCTGCTCTTCATATTCCTATGTAAAAATAAACTCCATTCATTTATTTTTATTTAAAGTAAGATTATGCCTACTACAATTCCATCTGTAAAATGTGCTTTGGCATATCCTTTAAGAAAGCACTTATCTAATCTATTAATCTTTTCCTAAATTCAGGTCTTTCCTACACCTTTATATAGTAAATATATATTTTAACACAGAAGTGAAATTCCCTAAGTACAAAGCCTCATTTTATTCTGTAGAATTACGTTGTCAAGCAATGACAGAATAAAATTCTCCAGATAGACAGAAATACTGCAATGGCCCAATTTATATCTATTCTAAAATATGGATTTTACAAATCATTAATCATATTTTTGTTATGAAGTGGCAGGAAGCTGGCCTAAAAGTCTGAAGTAAAATATACTTCATTGTCACAGAGAAATCTACTCACCACCTGAACTACTTAGAATTTTGATTCCTATATAACGAATACAAGGCACTTCAGGCAAGAAAAAATTATGACATAATTGGCAAAAGTCCCATCTCCAGATGGAGGAACTTCTAAGACCAACACATTAGGCTCACATAATTTATGTTATGGGAGAAATAAAGTAACCAAATTCCTTCTGATTACTCCATCCAGGAGCAAGGTTTAAGCAGGCATGTTCTCTGAATTAAAACCAAATTCTTCCCTGAAGTCTTCAACAAATTTAGAATACTGTGTTATGAAAAATACACGAGGGGCAATTGCTGCAATTAAGTCTAAGTTATAGGACCCAAGAGCACTTTGCAGAATCTTTATAGATTTGCTCCTGCTCATGCAACTATATCCTAGAGATTTATATGCCCTATTCTTCTAATAGAAGTGCCTACAAGACTCTACTTGCACTTCCATGCAGTAGGTTTATATTTTAGATGGGGAATGTCAGGACAGAATGACAAAGGAGCTTGTTATATAGAGGGAATTGTACCTGTACATCAATACTACAGTGCTTTCCCCATTATGGAACAGCTGTTCCAGCCCATGCAGAAGTTTGGAGGTCTAAGACAAGGCTGTTAATGTTGCAGACCACTTACAAGGCAAGCTAGCTGGATGTACCTGTGCAAAACGATACGTTTGCCAACTTTGAAGGTGGCATGAAGGAGGTCTATTGGAACTAGGAAGGAGTTGTAACAATCTTGTAATGATATGTTCCACTCTCATGCACCATCCTTCAGGGATTGAAAAATGTCAGTGTTCACTTTCCATCTTTGATTCTTCTTGGTCACAGAGATAACAATCTGCAGAGGAAGAAGCAGGAGAGTTACGCCACTGAAGGCAGGGAGGTATTTTTGACAAGGGTGTTTTTTTCTAATCCAATGTTCTCAATAAATGCTGTACTTGTTTTGGTTCAAGACAGTCATTGAAGAAGACTGTGTTAAACATTTCCCACCAGTCCTGCATATCCCCAAACAACAGTGCCAATGCCTTGCATGCTTAGGTAATAGGGTGTATTTTTCCAGTAATTGTCAAATAAGGGCTTAGCTAATTTGTTAGCTAATTTAAAAGAAAATTAAGTTAATAGCTTGCCTTGAGAGCAACATGTGCAAATCCATGTAGATATAAAAAGAGATCATTCTTTCAAGATGTGTTTTGGCTTACAGCAGGCATTAATATTGGAAGGGAAGCCATGAAAAGTCCCCCATAGCCTACTATTTGCCTACTGCCAACATGGCAGTCTTGTTGGATACAGTCAATCAAGTTTAAGAAAAAATTGCCTTGTTCCTGCTTACTGGCCTCTGCAGTATCAACATTTTGAATGTATTTATGACCTTCCAAACTAAAGGTGTGATGTGCTTTGTCTGCAAAGTGGCAGGGAGCTGGCATTCTGCCTAAGTTTCTCTCTATTCCCAGCTTTTATGTGGTAAGGAGATTCGTGGGTTTTGTGTTGTTGTTATTTTTCCTCTAATTTGTGCCTTTTAGCTGAAGTGTGACGCTTTGGATTGGGGGGCTGAAGAGTTAATGAGATGGCTTTGGTGTGCCCCCGTTCTGGTAACCTTCACACCAGCCATAAATTGCCTACTTGTCTGCAGCCATCCTAGCATGACTGTGTCCCTGCGACATGGGAGCTGCAGGGCTCAGCCACCTAACTGTTCCTGTATTTGCTCTATGACATTGAGTTTGATGTGAAAAATTCAGGTGTTTTGAATTCTGAGAGGATTTTGACCTTGCCATCAGTTAGTCCCAGTGCTGGGATGAGGAGTATAGGATGAAGGTATAGCCAAGGTCTTCCTGGTCAGAGCCTGGTGAGAGGATGAGGCAAAGAGGAGGAGAATGCGCACAATAAGAAGAAACTCTTCTAAAAATGGGGTTTAAACAACTATGCTGGGACCATCTGTATTTTAACAGCCAGTTTGACTCAACTGTACTGAATTGCCTCCACTAATCTTTGGCAAACATCTCTACAATTACATTAGTAGGATAAATAGCTGGCAGAGATACTTTTTTTTTTTCTAATCCCACAATTTAGAATTTTTCTTATACTATAAAACTTGGATGTTTTATACTTCCTCCAGCAGCCTGTGTTTTTCAATATTCATGATATTTTGGTTTTAGTTCTTGCTGTTGTAACTATCATCAGCCACGCATCTCCCTAGTTTATTTAGAAATAGCATTTAGTCCTTGATGTGTTAGAGAGTAATGTTGAGAGATGGGAAACTGTTCTTTTAGGAATCCTATTGATGCAGAAACTTGGAATACTAAGGTTTATTTCACTAATGACTAGCCATTGTGAGCCCTGCTCACATTTTCTTATCTCCTTTCTACTTCAGTAATTTTATTTTCATAAGATAACACAGAAAAAAGGGCTGTGAAAAGTATGAGCTAATGACCTGGCTGATCAAGTCTTCTGTACATTAGATCAGTTTTGTCGTATAATTTGTTGTATAATGCCAGCTTGGATGATATGGTAGCATCCAAGGACCCAATCCAATTAATACTCCAGTAAAGGCTTCATGAAAGGTCCTACACTGTTGGGGAAGGATTCTTAAATGCGACTTCTCAAAAAAATGCTCCCTGTTTGCAGAATTAAACTGTGCTGTGAAATAGGGATTATTGTTCATGAATTCTGATATTCATATATGTGTATGTCCTGCCTTCAATTGTAAAGTGCATTTCTACCTGGAAATAATTATCAGAAATGTGAGCTAGATAGAAATCTAAGGAGCACACAGGTTGTTTATATTGCATGATAGACTGGAGTTCCAGCAGTTATCCACGTACAGTGTGAATCCACTCACGGCTGACCTTAATAAGATGTAAGTGAAGCAGGCATGTCTCTGTGGTGTGAAAAGAAGAGCGTGAGAACCTAGCAAGATTGTGTATGCCTCTTGTAAAGAGTAGTATAATGTGACAAAGGTGGATGATAAACACTAAGATCTTAGCTATAGCTATATAAAACCTCTATATATTGAGGTAATATAACTTATATATTGAGGTAAACCTCTCTTAGTGTATTTGATACCAAGTCTATCTTTGAAGGAAGAAACATGCCAGCCATGGTCTGAGAGTGCATGGGCACTCTGGCAGTGATTTTCTGCAGCATCTGTAGCATGGAGTATGTTACTGAGGGTTGCTCTTTTATTCTTTGTGCTAATAAGATCAGATCTGTGCAATTCCCAAAATATACAGTGACTCATGTGTTTGTGTTTTCACTGTAGCTCAATTTAAGATGAATTGGAGTCTAATTCTCCTAATTGTTACCTTCTTTGGAGACATTAAAGCCTGCATATGATTAGTGCCCAGTAAAATACCACTGCTGTCTACAGGAACCTTCACACTGACTCCTTGAATGGAAGCTCCTTGAGCTTTTTCTATCTGCCTTCCTGAACTGCCTTTTTAAAAAAATTTTTCACTCCTTGTAGTGCTAAGCTGGTAATGCATACATGAAAAACTACCATGAGATCTCTTGTGAGCCTCATTAAAACAAGAGAGATTACTGAGATTGATTGACTGAATTGTAAACATCTCCTATGCCCCCCTCCACAATTTTTATTACATAATTTTCCATTCAAGTTTGAGCAATTGACCCGTTCGTTATTCTTGTAACTGTCTGTCACTTGCTTTTCTTTTAATGTGTGAACTTTTTTACTTTGTCTAAATGTGATTAAAAAAAAAAAGTTTTAGTTATGGTAAAAACAACATAATGTTTGTACTGTAAAAAGTAAATGTACACACAGTAGAGAGAAAAAGAAACTCAGTACGAGGGATGCTGAGAGTCAGGTCTGTACGTGAACTTGTAATTTGTTTGTCGGGTTTTGGAGGACAAAGCTGCAAGCTGCTCCTTCAGGAAATGGGTCAAACCTATTTCATTCAGAGGTTTGAAATGAGTTGTGTATTGTCTGTAGTTCTCTGTAGACAAAAGGCCTACAAGGAAGCAAATCTGCATAGTGCATTCATGGTGTTTCTATAACACAATATTTCTTCAGAAGCTTTGCACAAATATTAATTCATTAAGATGATTGCCTTGCCAAAGTCACTTGACCCTTTGCTTTCAGGTCTAGAGCTAATGTAGTCATTGAATTAAAATACTAAGCACTCAGATTAAAAACAAAAATACTGAAACCAAACAAAAACAACATAGAAATAATGATCAGAGAATCATCAGCCAGCTGGAAGAAGATAAAGGTAAGATCTATGGATTCCCTAGAACCAGTGGAAACTGTGCACAATTACTCTGATAGCAAGTAAGAGGAGTTGAAAAGAAGGGAAAATGGAAAATGATTTTCTGTTTGATCTCTGAGATGATACTAATAACCCTCTTTTATTTTCATGTGTCCAGTTCTATTAGGAATTCTGTTCAAAGGACGCAGCTGGCAACAGCTGTCTTGAGTGTGCAGTGTCTATTTTAGTGTGTTTAATAGTGTGGTGTCTTAAGTTAAACACATTGCACATTGAATGTGTATTTTTTTTGTATGCAGTCTATAAAGAGTAGTTAGCATCTTATCCGAATGACTGTTTTGTATGTTATATTATCTCTGTTGTCCTCCTCCATGCTGCTCAGACTGTACTGCACTGGTGTTTAAAATGTGTCTAGAACGTGTCTAAAATGAAAGCAAAACCATAGTTTGTACACAAAAGGCATAAAGCATAAGCAAAGAGCTAAACACCAGTAGGCTGAGAAATAAGAATAGTTGGTAGAATGATAACCTCATGGCAGTAGTGTCAGCTCCTTCAACAAGACTTGCGTTGTTAGCTTAAACGCTGATGTCAAATTGCTGTAGTTTTCTGTAGGAGCATTAGATATGAATTCTCATACCCTAAACTCACATTATGTTGAAAATCTTTCTCTTTCTACACCAGTCGCATGCTCTTTGCAGTGGCTCCTTCAGTTGTTGACTGTGCCAACGATTAAGAGGACTCTGGTGCTGATCCACGTGGTCACGGCTAATTTGCTCCTAATAGCCTTGCCAGAACCCTGGGCTGGGCTCCCCCTCTTCCTTGGGGCAGGGAGGAGGAACGCTCTGATCTCAGAGCGGCCCTTAGGAAAAGGCAGAATAGAGAGAGGCACGCCATGCATTTCCATGCATTTCCATGTTAGAGAAGTGCTCAGAAATCAGTCCCTTCGCCCAGATGAATGAAGCCATTCATTCCAGTGTGTGTGGGTGGAGAGAGGCTGGGATCTAAAAGACCTGCCTGATTTTGTAAATTCCCTGGACTATTCCTACAGCATGTCGGACTGCCCTGGCCAGCCTCTTCCCTGGCAGGGAGGTAAGGGCAGAGCATTCCTAGTTTGCTGCCTCACTGACTCTGACTGCTCTCTCCCTGCCCCTCTAATTACAGCAATACTGGCTTTTTTGCTTCCACCCATCCCGGCTGTGCCTGCATCCCCGAAACCCTGCTCGACCTTTTAGCCTTTGTCTCCTTTCCCTCACCCCCTCACTTGACTTACAAGCCCAGAGCAGCACTCCCACTCGCTGAAAGAGCCTTGCCCCTGTTCTCCCAAAACACTGCTCCTTCTCTGATCCGCTTTCTCTCTTGCCACTCCATTTCTTTCAGCAAAGCATATTTACCCTCTGCCCCTTGCCTCACCCTGCCCTCTTGAGACCTCCAATCCATTAATGTCTATCACTTTTTTGTCACTCTCAGCATCTTCTCTTTGCTGTCTGTTCTCTTAAGTGACCTTAGTTATTGCTTCCTTTCCCTTCGCTCTTTCCTTGATCTTCAGCTCTTTCTTCACTGACTCCTCAGAAAATCTGCCCCATGAACCCATTCAACCCAGCTTCATGACAATAGCTATCACCACTCTCTGCTGGTCATCTTCCCTGTTTGTTTTGCTTCTTCCTCTGTGTGTACTCTGACTATCGCTTCAACCCAGGCAACACTTTCCTTGAATTGTCCTGTCACCCAGCTCTCCTTCAGGTCCTTTTCTGAAATCTCCTTGTAGTTTGATACAACTGACATTTAGGATAGAATACATTCACCATTCTTCCAAATGACTTTTTATGTTTTATGAAATCTGTTCTGTTTTTCTTGCTCTTAGAACAGGACTAAGAATCTATACTTTACTCTTCTTCTAGACAACACAGTGTCCACAGTTTTCTAGTTTGTTGGCATGACCGCATACAGATGTGGGATGGAGCAGGAGGCTGTTTTGCCCCAGCGGTTCTGGGAACAGCTCTGACCTGTAGGTCTGCACCAGGTCAACAGCACAGAAGACCACCTCTTATCAACCCTGTAGCTTCAAACGCTCTAGCCATCCATTTTTTTGTATTTAGTGCTGGTAATAGTTTATTTTTATTCTGCTATATTTGCCATGATTGAACTTCCCTGCCTCTTTACAGTAGAAACTCTCCTGATTTATTAAAAGTGTCTCCTTCTTGCTCACTTGTCTGAAGTAGGCACCAATTCAATTTTATTTTCCCTAAAACAAAGTTAGGTAGGGTCAAAATACCTTGGATTTGCTTAGAAAACTTAGGTTTTTTGAGTGCTATTTCCCAAAGGGAGTTGTCTTTAAATTTCAACCTGGAGTTTGGTATTTAATTCTTTTCTTCTTTCTAAGAATACTTTTCACAAGTCTTTGCAGCCAAGGGACTGGAATTGCATTCCTCACGGAAAGAGTGTTCTTAGCTGAACAACTGTTACAGTATTTGGCAGGATCATTTATCTGAGCTGGCACGAAAATATAAATAATATTAAATTAAATTATATTTTTTGATACAATCACGGATTTGAAAATAATTCTTACTTTACTACTACTGAGGCTGGAAAAGTGAACAGCTAGAAATCATGCTAATTACAAGGACTGTAGAATAAGCTGTAGAGCTCCAAGAGGGAGTCTTGATTAAAGACAGCATTAAGCTCCAAGGAAAATGGAGACTTGGAAAAATCCTTCAAAATTGTAACTTGAGAATGTTTGCCTTTACGGAAGGGAAGGAAGATGGATGGTGGTTGAGCTGTGCCTGAAATAAAATGCCTTTACTCTTTCCTTCTGACTAAAGCTTTTAAAATTTTATTGAAATACTGTGATTGAGCTTAAACATGTATTTGGAAAAAAAAAGAAAGTTGTTAATCCAGGAAATGAAGAATCCCTGAAACTAGCAAAATTTTTTGAATAAACCATGTGAAACTAGGTTCCAAGCAAGGAAGCTTAAATATTTCCTCTTTCCTGGTCACTCCTGATGGAGATACTGGACAAGCTCTTCCTCCTTTGAGGCTCTTTTCTCCTTGTGGCTCTTTTTTTAGCATCATTCTATCCTCTCCTCTTCTTGATGTGGAATAACTCGAAAAGCTAGAAATAACTATGAGTATAGTTCCATAATTCCACATAACCAGGAAAGGTTATGCACCTGTGTCCATTTTATGTCTTTCCAAATAACCTGGGATTCTGGCATTACTTAGACCCAACTGTATGTTAACCGTTGGAGTCCTGTTTCCTGTGTGAACTGCTTCCATCTGTATCTCAGTCAGCATTGTGTTGTTCTTGTCTCTGTCTGTACTTTATGTTGTCTGCCATACGTGTATCCATGAAAAAAAATTGCTGCAGACAGTAAATACATTATATCCCATTCTTGGTAGACCTTGCTGCCTCTTTATGGGGTGATTAAAGGGTCAGTCCTCCTTTTCCTCTATAGACCTCTTCACCACTGCTGGCCCAGCTGGGAAGAGCAGTGGGAATCCTCTCTGTTGGAAACATCAAGGCCCAAACCATAGTATTTTCTCTTTGAGTGAGCCAAGACTCTGCACTGCCCTGTAAGCAGACCACCTTCCCCTCCCTCCAGCTGACCACACAGGAGCATGGACGTAAAACTGCAATGCAGCAAAGAATAAGACACTCTGCATTAACTGTAAAATACATGGATTGTAAGTGTCTACTTTACAAATTAATATTTTTACAAAAAAAAACAAAAACAAAAAACAAAAAACCACCAAAACTCCTGTGGCCTTGTAAAAATTCTACCTTTTTGTGTATTGTATAAAGCAGGCAGAACTGGAGAGAAAATCAAAAGGAGGTGTATTTAGGTGCCAGTAAGTGTAGTTAAACGGAATAATTACAGTGGTCCAGACAACAATGATATTGCTTACACTTTGATAAGCATGTCTTAATCTCTTCTATGATAAATTTAAAAGGTTTGTCATCTTCATTTCCAGCTACTGGAGTTGGATCCAGTCTGGTGCCCATATGACTGCTAAGTCTGGTGTCCTGTCAACTTTAAGGAAGTTTGGCTCCGAGAGTACTTTGCTGTTACAGTCTAGGGTGTAGAAAAACAACACAGACTTCGAATGCATTTCATTTTGATCTCTGGAGATCCAACAGACTAGTCATGACTGTGAGTGTGGCCAGTTTGTAGGGAAATTGTCCCACATGCTGACTGTATATCTGATGTCCAAATCAACTCAGTGGCATCAAAGGGATATCTGAAAGGAAACGAGAAAGGAAGTAAATCTGAAAACAGCTCAGAAACTTGTATGCAACATCTGAAAGGGTTTGGCCCCCTTATGAACTGCTGACAGTTTTGTCACTGCTGTCTGTGTGTGAGCCACCAAAAAAAAAATAGTGGAGGAAAGCAAAGAACTAAGACCAAAGCAAAAACCAGTTTGCTTAGGTCTAATGAACTGAGCATACCAGGGACGGACCAGAATGGCACATAGTGAAGTAATATGTAGTAGCTTAGTAGCAGATTGTCAACATTGGTGCATCAGTACTTCAGGGATTTTGTTCCCAAATACTAAAATGACAGTAGTTACACAGGATCTCTTTCATGATGCTAATGAAGAACAGCAAAGTCTTAAAAATCTTGAAAGGCGGGCATTAGCTGGATTGTAGAGTATAAAGGAATTAAGGACTGGAAAAAGTAAATTATTTGTTGGTAGTTGGTTTAAAAGAGAAATTGTACTCATTTGGTCAATGCTCAAGAAATTACAGAAGAAAGCAGAAACATAAGCATTATTCAGAAACTTAAAAAATATATATTTCTAGGAGAAGATGGGCTAGTTAGAATTCTTAGACATTAACTCCCATTCTTATTACAGTAAGACTTCCTGTATTACTTGGACTATAAAGTGGCTGCACAGGATAAGTGTACTTTCACTCTTTCTTGAAATTATGTCAAATTGATCTAATTTCCTCTTGGGGCAGTACAATGAGTGTTGTAAGAGGAGCAACAACTTGACCTTAATTTGACCTTAGAAAGGTGTTCTACGTTCTTGGAAGCATAAATTTTATTGCCTTAAAATGACATTGTGAAACAATAAGGCAAAAGACCTATTGTTCTCAGAGATGATGACCATTTCACTGCAAATGGAAGAATATGTAAAGTGAAACTGAGATTTGAGATGAGTTTTGTTCTGCTTGGTGGTTTTCATTACGAATGGCAGGTAGCTAGGCAATGGAATAGGGAGAATCCTTACTGCAATTATAGCAATCCAGAGAGGGAGACTAAGTGCTTCAGAGTCCAAATGATCTTGATGACGGTCTGAAAGAAGCAGGATGCTCCTCTGCAACAGCAAGGAGGAAGAGCAGCACAGCCTCAGGAGTAATTGGCTGAAGGAAAATGAGGTGAGGAACTGGGTAGGAAGTAGTTTTCTAAGAGGTTTGTATTTCATGCTCTGCATACATATGGGTGGCTGAATTCAGAGGGTGTTAAGTCTCTAACTCATGGTTACCTGTGCATTCTGTAGCCGCCTTGGTCTGTGTTCTCAGAAGTATGTAGGAGTCCAACCTCAGCTGAAATAAGTAAGAATTTGACTCCTAAAGACTTTCTGAAATTGGATCCCTGTTCCCAATCTGTAGAGTGCAGAAAATTATACTTTCCTCTCTTGCAAGTGTGCTGTTAGCATAAATACATTGAAGATTGTAAAGAATTAAGACACTCCAGTAACGGGGATCATATAAATACCTCAGATAAAGCTGTTTCTCTTTTCTTCTTGCATCTCTCTACATTTCAAATTAGACTAAAATTAATCCAATATAACTTTCTCATCCTTATAGTATTTCTATTAAGGCATTTAAATGCTTTACAGTACTGTTTTTGGCACTTCGCTCCTGTAGGGCATGGCACGGAATAGCACTGTCTGAGAAATGTGGATAAAATGCGACAGAAATGCTGAACATGTGGATACCAAGAAGGTTTCCTAGCAACAATAATGATTTGAAAATTCCCAGAACTTTCTCTTCTTGCAGTTGACAGTCTCCTGTTCTTAGTTCTTATGACTTGTGATACATAATCCAAATGTGGGATTCCCCTTTTCAAATTATTTCCAATTAAGTCTTTATTAGCCGCCTTTTGGAAGTGTGCATATCCACTTTTAAGCAGTGTTGGTTAGACATTTGCCAGTTGCAAGTCTTTTCTTGGGCTGCAAGAAATACAGGTGTATTATGGAAATATACAGGTGTATATGTCTTCTTGCATTATATGACAAAAGCTTGAAGTAGTTCCACATGTTGTTCTTTGTAAGAGTTTGAATCGAGCAGAAACCACACAGTTTTCTGATGAAGACATCTAGTGAAAAGAACAAAATGGATAGGAAAATTGTACTGAGTATTTTCAGAATGAGACACTGAATGAAAGAACGTGTGCAAAGAGAAAATGTTAGAAGCAAAGCCCAAATCCATCCCCCCATCTTGTGATCTCAAAAGTGTAGTGAGTGGGACTTTATCATTTTGAGGGATGTTTTGAATAATGGGAAAGTTCAAATTCCAATCCTCGTGTCACTTCCTCAGCTGCTAGGAAATGTGATGAAGTTTACTATTACACAGCAGGATCAGCCTTTGATAAGGACTTGGGCAGTAATGTGGAATGATTTTTGCTAGTTTTGTGGCTTTCCTTCTGTTCACAGTAGTTAAATTTACATGGGGTGATCAGTGGTGGCCAGCAGTAGCACTACTAGAGCCCTGGTCTCAGTGGCCTTTGGCACTTGATGTTCCATTCAGGTCAAACAGGTCTTACTGAACAAGAGAGGAATTTTCTTTTTCAGTCTTTGGCATCAGGAGAAATTGAATGGCTGGATATGCTTGAATCCGGAACAAGAGAGACCAAAAGGAAAGCAAGAAGAGGGGAGCAAAAAGGAAGCTGTGTCTGTTTGCTGCATGACTGAAGTGGTGTTGCCTGCAATAGTCAAGCAGGAAACGAGGTGTGTGTTGGACAGAAGAGTAAATATTTGTGGTGTTTTGGTTTTCAGGAAGGATAAGAATTGAGACTTTATAAATCTGGTGGAAGAATCGGGTTGCTTTGATGTGGAAGTGGTTCTGGTCTGTAGTGGAACTGACATGTTTTGTAGTTTCCAAAATCAGCTTTAATAAATATATGTTTTGGGGTGGCCTGTGGAGAAAAATAACTTCAAGATTTTAGTATTCATGTAGAGTCATGCCACTCAGAGCTCTTCAAATGGACTTGGGTTGCTAGGGCAGTTTCTGTGCCTGTGACTAGACTGAACTGTAATAGAGAAACAGGCAGAAATCCAAGCAGAGTGGTCATGGACTTTATCTTATTGCTATACCACATTCCTGTTCCAATTCCTCTGTAGTCTCTTTGAGTTAGGTAGTAGCAGATCAAGCCGCAAGTGAGCGGGCAGCAGACCACTAGGCAAAAGAAGCTGCTCCCAAATGTTAGGTCTTGTTCAGACTGGCAGGATAAATAGAGAGTGAAATAGTGCTTATGCATTGTTTGAAGTTATTTGTGACCGGATGTCCTCTAGCACCGCTTGGCTGCATAGTGCAGCTGAGGCTGCAGCCTTCTGGGAAGACATTCAAATTTGGCATTATTATAAGTCCAAGCCCATTTATTCTGATCTAAGGCTGTATTCTGCTCATTGTCCTGGCTAAACAAGAAGTGCAAACAGGACTCTGCAATGAGCACTTGAGTGACTTTTCCAAGTGAGAGACAGTATTTCACCAGAATATGTGAAGGTCCTCAGCAGATGGGGCAGATATGGGTCAGAATAGACTTCTCTTTGTAACATGAAATGGATTTTTAAAAGCAAATGTGTTCTTTTTACACATGGTCTCACTAATTATTAGGAATGTTCAGAGTACTACAAACCAATGTACTAGTTCATATTTTCTTTAAAAAGTCTGTGCAAGGAACAGGAGATAAGGAGCTAGTTGAAAAATGGAAACATCATAGGAGCTCACATACATTTTCTAAAGGAAGCTGAGGGAACTTCCTTCACAAAAGTTTTTACATAACTCCTAATTTTGTAAATGTTACTTTCTTAAGTGCAAATTCTGTCATCCCTACTTTTGAGGCTTGGACATGTCTGATGGCTATACCTGGGTGTTTCTGAATACTTTTTATGCTTTTTTACTATATGATTGTCAAATGTCTGAATGTGCTTTGATTTGCATTACTTCATTTCTGTCTTCCCATCTCAATATTCAGCTCTCTTTTGTCCTGAGAAATTAAATAATTTTCTTTTTTTTTGGCAGTAAAGCAACTGCCTTGTTGGAGAAAGATGTCTTTTTCTGCTGTGCCTTCTTGTTGCATCCCTAAGGCCAGCTTCCCTGACAGGTCATCCTGCGATGGCACGGAAGCTGGCTGGGGAGCAGCAGGGGTGGTGTTACTAATTGCAGGGACAGGGAAGGGATGCCAGGGCCCAGCCGGCTTCACTCAGTGCCCCCAAGGTGGTCTGGGCAGCACCACACGCAGTGTGCCTGCATCAGGAGGTACAAGCCAGCCAGCAAAGAGCCCACAAAGCAGAAGAGCAGACTTCTGATGCCAAATATCATGTCCCAGTGCTCTGTGTGCCTGATTGGAATCTCTGCAGCACGGCCTTAGCATTCAGCCTCTTCATTTTGGATTGCACTGCCACACCGGCACAAGGTTTTCTGTCAGGAGATGTAGTCTTCTACACCACAGGAGGATGCAGTGCCTGACCCTGGATGAAGTGAAGGCTTGCTCTTTCTCTTTGTAAAGAATAGAGAGCTACCTGGATGTATAGCCTGGCTACGTGCCCTTGTATTATTTTGGGAGGAGGTAGCAGCTTTGGGTGGGAGCAGTGCAGCAAAGAGAGATCCACTGAGCATTCTGTAGAGCAAACCTGGAGGGCTGAGTTGGCAAGTGTAAGCTGTCCACCCATCCTCACCCTGACTGGACAAGGCACAGCCTCTCCTGAATGACATCAGTCATCCCCAGTCCAGCAGTCCGCTCTTGTGCTGCGTGTTTGGTTGTAGCTTTGTGCTGTGTGTCTTACAGATGAATCAGAGCTAGAAGTTCTTGTGCTGTCTTGCCCCCTAAAAGGGTCTAGTGAACAGCAACAAAGTGCCTGGAGCACTTTGAAAAGTGCCCTGCAGGCCTGAAGTGTGGATGCTTGGGGCACTTCAGCACAGGACCGGTTTATTGAGATTGTGCTTGAGGAGAATTTAATGGACCTTAATAGAAGAAATATGGCTTATATCTTTCATACCATGTGGGTTCTAGACTGAAACCAGGTGAGTGTAAGGCAGAGGCCCAGTAGTATTCATCCTCATGTACTGCCAGACTCCTCAGCCTACTATGTGCTACCTGTCTGTGGCCTCTATGTCTAGCAGTTCTCTACAGGTGAGAATGTTTTTTGGAAGACTGTAGCAGAATTACCCAGCTTATATATTGAAACCTACCCCTTGTGCTAGTTCTCAGCAAGTACAATCTCACTATTGAGGCTGTTAACCTGGTTTAAGGGACAATGTCTTATTACCACTGTAAAAGTCACATTCCAGAGCATCTGAATCACTTCACTAATAACACACCTGTCAACATGACTCATGGCATGTGCTCACTCCTCATCTAAGAAAAACCTGCAGCAGAACAATTGTTGGATCCATCTGTCTTTATGCTTATACCAGCGTGCTGGGAAAAGCTGCAGCATTCATGTACACTGAGTGTATTGTATGCTTCACCAGGAACATCATTTCAAGGAAAGAGCATGACTCACGGGATGCCATTTGTCAGTTCAGGTATTAGGTAGTACCTTATTGATTATTCTGCCTGCAGGGCACAAGGCAGAGAGTGAGTCAGGAGTCCCAGGAGCAGTAGATGTTTGTAAAGCTCTATGAAATCTTCTGATGAACTGTCTATAGATAACTAAAGTTGGGGGGCTAGATGCTTTGCTAATTCAAAATGTCTCAGCGGAATTACATCAGAGTATAATTATTGCAGAGCCGCACCCTAACAGATTTTCAAGAGAAGTCTACAAGGAGCAAGTGGAAAGAAACCATGAAACATTGTCACTTTTCCACTTAAGCAGCTGTGCTGTGCCCCTACGTCAAAAAAAATGCATAGAAGCATGCAACAAAACATTTAGCTGGATGAGACTGAGGATTTATCCCCTTGCTTATGGAAGGCTGGCCAATGCAATCCCATGGGGAACAAGCAAGAGAGCAATTCACAAAAATGTGGCTTTTGAATTATGTCCCAGTGCATGGAAGGCAGGAAAAGATGTCATATGCTGTGCAGCTTCCCTCTTTCAGTTTTCCCAAGAGAAGACTACTGCCTCTTGATTCTTTCAGTCCCTGCCAGTCCAAAGGAAGAACAAAGATGGTGTGGTGATGGGATGCCATTGCTAAAGCTGGAGTGCTGTTACTGTATAGTCAGGCTGCATCTGTGGAAAGGGAGAAATGCCTGTTCCTTACACTGTAAGACCACAGAGGATGTTTTCCCTGTGGATGCAGATCCTCACTCTGACAAGCTGGGTGGTCTCAGTGGAGACTTTTAACCTCTCTGCACTTCTGCTTCCCCTGTGTATGAAATAAGGATAGTAGTAATTAACTGTTTCACAGAGGTACTGTGTTTTCATGTCCATAGAGTGCTTTGAAGGGGAAAAGTAGTCACTACTATTGAAACTCTTCAAATGCAGCTGTATTTCATTGCGTGCATAACAGAGAGTGATATGTTAGTTTAAAAAGATACTTGAAATTCTTGATAATTAGGAAGTTGGGCGATGGCAATTAATACTTTCAGACATGGTGTTACTGCTCTTTTCTAAACTACAGCTCATTTAGAATGCTAGCCCTATAATTTATTAGCAATATTTAATACCTCAGTGACCATAAAACTTAGTGTTTTATTACCACTGATTAACATACGTTTGATGTTCTGCCCAGTGTTACACAATCCAAAACAAATTACTTTCAGGAAGCTGGATATTATATAAATACAGAAAAGCAATAAATAATGCATTGAAGAAACATTTTTCTGTGGGTTCTAACATGCCACAATCTCTTCAAATGACTTAGGCTTCTTAGGCAATTTCTCAGTCCTCCAAGGGTATTTGCAGCAAATAATACACTTCACACCATGCTGGCTACCACTGATGCTGCCAGTTTGCTGGTGATTCCTGCTACCCTGTGAGTCCCTGATACCATTGGATATTCATGATTTACCAGAGGAAACCTGAAGTTGCTTGGACAGAGTGTCTTCAGTTATGATGGTCTCCTTAATAAGCTACAGATGTGTAAGAAACAGAAAGGCTCTTTCATTTTCTTGGGATGCTTTTTTTTCCTTCCTCTTAATCTGGCATGAAGGAAAAGAGAAGAAAAAAAAAAACACCTGTACAAATGCATTTATTATTGGTTCTCTTGAGCCCGGGTTTAAAAGCAAGGAACTGAGGAAAAAGAGGGAAAGATGGTTGACCTAGGAATTACCAACTGTTCAGAATCTGATTTTTCTTAGTTAGATATGAAGTGGCAACTGTGATAGGTATCTTTTGAAAATTCCAGGCTACCTGTGTACATTTTCATTGACCATGTTGAAAATGCCTCTGAAAATATTGATGGTTTCAGAGCATCTATCTAAGACATAGAAATCTAAGTGAGATAGATCCAATTATAGAGCTAATTTAGACCTGTTTAACACCAAAGTGTGTTTTTCTGATGATCTCTGGTCAACTTTGAAGTTTCCTTCAGTGGGCTTTCATGATATGGCTATGATCCAGGTAGGATGAATCTGTAGCTTGAAACTATGTATCAATAAAAATCGCAGAAGCTTAACCCAGCAGAATGTGCGATGAAACCACAATTCTTGGTAGAATTGATAAGCAGTAGGCACCCTATTGTGAAATACCCTCATCTTTCTCAGTATAGGAGGTAGCTTTCTTACTGGGACCTTTGTTCCAGCTCTTCTATGAACAGAGTCCACACTAAAATTTAGAAGGTGTGCTCAATGCGGACCGAACCTCTGGTTGATAGCACCTGTCTTCAGCAATGCTGGTAGAGGTTTCTTCTCCCATTTAAGAGAGCAAAAAAGCTATAGCTGGTATAAAATGAGGATTTTGTTTCTGTTTAAAGTCATCTTTCCATTGGGAGCAGGGTGATAAAATTGTTTCAGGCAGTTTTATTATCAATAAGAAGGAAGTGAGTGTTTTGGGGAAAACAAGAAAACAAGTATTGAGAACAAGGTTAAAATGATCGTTCGTCCTCTGGAGGTACTGACAAGTGCCAATGAGTCTTTTCAGTGCACCAGAGAGATAGTACCCATACACAAAATAAAACATTTCTTGCCATCCAGAGGAATTTACTGTTTGACTCTGTGATGTAGAAGTGAGAAGTAGGAAAAAAGAAGCAGTAAGATGATGAGCTGTGTTTCTAGCTGCCATAATCCAGCCCTGGCTCAAGCTAGGTGAACTGCTTAATGGCTCCTTTCACACTTCTGCTTAAGTTATACGGTATTTGGAAAAAGCATTGACCTCAAAAATGTACTAACTATGCACCCTCTTTTTTCTAACCTTCTCTTGCACCCAACATATTCTAGCAACAGGAGGTTTAGTCATTAGCAGAGTTGGGTCAATAATGGATACTTTGTTTCAGTGGTTGACTTGAAATTGGGTTCAATTAAAACTATATATTCTCTTTCTTTGGGTGAAGCAGCAAAATGAGAAAATTCCTGTTGAGTCTACCAGGACAATTTTACTCCACTAGAGACAAAAGGTTTTATTCTAGTTTTTCCCTATTTAACTTTCTGTAGATTGACCATTAAATTAAAATGGCATCAGACAATGACAGCTAAAAAATCTTGTTTTAAAAATATTGAAAAAAAATTATGTTGAAGGATTTTCTAACTTAAGTGTGGCTTTAACTATTCATGAGCCATTTGGTAAATCACTTCCAACAACAGACGTAACTACCTCCCTCTTCAAGGAGTTTTCTGACAGAATAGTGGGCTAGATCAGAAAATGTAGGTTTTGGACCTTGTGTTAGAGACTATTTACCACACATCTTAAAGTTTTCACTTCTTCCTTTGTATTGTACCAATATAAAACAGAGTTTTGTGTTGGCACCAGGGAAAAGAGTTGAACTTCTATCTAGCTGTGACCTTGTCGTGTGTTAACTGGAGACCAGATGCTGCTAACCCAGTCTTGCAGACTTGGTACATAAACCACACAAATGTAAGCTATTTCAGTCTACATTTTCCAGTCCTGGAGACTATATTCTGAAGCTGATGACAGCTAGGAGTTCATGTTGCAGACAGTACTGATGTAGTGGACATTTAGCTCTTTCTTAGAGTCATCCCCTGCCTATCTGAGACATTTATCTCAGTTAAACTCTTCTTGTGAACATCTGGTAATATCTCTTAATAATATCAAGAATAAGGTTGTGAAAACACCAATTAAAAATTCACAAAGAATTGCTAGTGACTTGTTTTGCATTCACTAAGGCAGATGAGAGATTTGGGCGCCAAAAGATAAAAGGATTTTGACACTGTGATTTATATGGTAAGAAGCCTCCCCCTCCCCCATTCTCTTTTTATTTTTTAAACTCTCCTTAGTCCTGCTGCCCTGCAGCAGTGCTTTTTGAGAGAGGCTAAAGTAAGTTTGTATTTTCTCATGACTGCGTGTCAGTGCCTGTTCCTTAATTCTACATCTGGCTTAAGTGAATTCAGGTGACTCATAACTTTGTCTCCATGCTTAGTTTTTGGTTTTGTTTTGTTTTTCTCTCTCTCTCTCTCTTTCTTCATTAATCAACAACAATAACATTGTGTGGGAAGTTTTTGGGTTTTTTTTGTTTGTTTTGTTTTGTTTTTGATCTAGTCTACTACCTGGAAAGCCATGTGGGTAACCTTGAGCAGGCTATATAGTGAAATAGTAGACAAGATGGTAAGACAGTAAGAGGAAATGATACTGCCCTTTCATAACACTTTGGTGAGTTAAGGTTGCTGTTGTCTGGACTAAGGGTACTGTCAGTTTGTACTGAAATGACTTGTTCATCCAGCTCTCTGCCATGGCACATATCTTCTTGCTCTTGTCATTCCTGATGCCTTAGATGAGGGTATCCAAATTACAGTCTTTGTGCTGTAAGAAAGGGATCGTGAAAATTCATTCACTTGCAGCTGTACAGAGCACCAGGAGCAAACTGCTAATCCTGGCATCTCACTCTGGTCTTGCTTTCCTGAAGGAAAGCAAGGAGTTACTGGAACTGTCTGTTATCTGTGAAAACCATGTGTACAACAACTTAGGAGAGGCATGGGCACAGGTGTTCCCAGTGTATGTGCCCTTTCCTTGTCCCTAATGTATGCGTGTCAACAGAGGTTGGATCATACTAAGATGGTTTTTACAGACAGCAGTTACTTACTCTTTCGCTTTGTGGTTTTAAGGTCAAAGGGTCCAGCTAAAGCCAGAATATGCTGCTATAGTATGAGAAGTATATAATGCAAACCTGTAATCAGCTGCTAAGATGGTAAGCATGGCAGTCCTTGGTTTTGTGAGATTTGAAATAAGTCATATTTGCAAAGAAAACTACATGTCTAAGTTCACAAGAAATGTTCTTACTTGTACAGTAGGTGTCCGTTATCACAAGTGTGTTCAAACAAAGCCAAACTGAGCCCTTGTCAAAATTTGAAGAGAATGTTTCTTGGCGATTTGGAACTTTTCTTTTCTTTGGTTCTCTCTTTCATATCTGCACTCTTGTTTGCTTGCATGAATACAGACGTCCCAGAGCTCAGTAGCAGACATTTACTACTGAATTAAATTCCTATTCAAAGTATTAGGAAATAAATGATAAATAAAAAGCAATGCTTGTTTCAGTCAGTTACAAATAATGCACCGTGTGCTCTTGTGTGTGGGTGAATGTGAAGGGAGTGGAAAATTGTGACCTTTATGCCACATCTTTTCCCTTTCTAACCTCAAAGGTACTTTGTGCTTGGCTGCACCAGCCCTGAAGGTGCCTTTCACTCATGCTCTCCGTATTTCTGGTTGCTGCAGCTTTCTGGTCTTGTGTGTAAAATAGTTTCAGGAGTGACTGAGAAAAGTGCAAAACTAAATGTATGATAGTTGCCTGAAGTCAGCACTTAATCAGTAAGGGGAGTGTATCTGAGAGCTTGGAGGTTGGGTAAGTACTCCAGAAAAGTGTCAGTCCATGCTGGGTAGCTGTAGTTTTAAATTTTTAAGCATCTGATGTCAGGCCACTGCTCTACAACTACTGTTGTTTTTATGTGTATGAATATGTAGCAAATGGATGTAAGGTGACTCATTAAGGGCTCTTTCTAAACATCAGTCCTGAACTGGGAACAGACTCTGGCTTCTGATCCAAAGCTGCCTACTCCAGACATTCCAAGGCTCTCTCCCAGGTGTGTTTTTACTCTATGACTCAATGTATAGGTTTGCCTGGGTACTTTGCTTGCTTATGGTGCTGCTGCCTTAGGGAGATTTCAAGAGGCCCCAGCCCTGTCCTTCGCTGGGAGGCAAATCTTCCTTGTCTCTGACAGGCTAAACATTCAGACGTCTTCCTGTTTCAGTTATTCAAGGTAAAAGTTTTATGTGGTTCGCCTTTTATGCATAGGAGCAAAAAGGCTGCTGTTTGTTTTTTGCACCTACCTATAGGGATTTTACTGATGGTTTGCTTGCCATCCTCCACCCAAAGGAATTATGTAGGAAGTCACTTGGGATGAGTCAGGAACAAACCAGGTGCTGACATTAATCTGTTCTTGATATCTCTTAGTATAAATACAAATAGAAGGAGGTTCTCCTTAAGTGATGCTGGCAAGAAAGTTAGCTTTGAACTGTCAGCCTGTTTGGGGAAAAACTTGACTGTTCATTCCAAATATGTCTTGGCAATATTGTTAAGGATGCATTTTATGTGTGAACCTTATGCCATATTCTATACATAATACAGACACGGCGTTCAAGAAGTCTGTTCTTATAGGCAATGGGCTGCAGGCTATGTCATCTCCCAGGTGCGTTGCTTAATGCTAATCTTATAAAATGCAGTGCTCATGCATGCTTGACACATCCTGTGTACAAAAAAAAAAAAAAAAAATCACCCCCTGAATCCAAACAAATACCTGTGAACAGCAGAAAAAAAATATAATAATTTGTCATCTGCAGCCCCAGTGCAATTACAGGGTACAAGTCAGACAAATGAAAATAACCCTGAAGTTCCAACCACCAGGGAGTTTGAGCTTAGGCCAAGTCTCCTTCCTGTGCCCGCCTTCATTGTGTGTGTTCGAGTGTAAAACTGAGCATTCTTAAAAGACCTTCCGAGAGACACGTTTGTTTTTTTTCCAAAACCCAGCCATGGTCTGGCAAAATGTCATACTTCAGGGAGCTTGAACTATTATCCTGAATTGCCATCCTTCATGGGATTCTTAAGGAAAGCCTTCTGATCCCGTGTAGTGTAGATAAACAGCTCTTCAGCTTATTTGGCTCCCAGTGCCATACAGACCACGGATACCTGTCCTGTATTTTGCAGCCATTCTAGGCAAAATATTTTAAACTAGGTTTTGTAGGTATGAAATACAGCAAGACAGAGCATCATAGACCTGTTTTTGCTGTAACTGTCAGTATTTTTAACAAGGAGCATCCACAAAAGAGGCTTCCAGACTTAAGTTCAGATAAATTTTGTGTACAGTTCCCAGTGAGAACAAGGGGCTTGGGCACTGTACTCATTTCTTCTTATTCAAATCAAAACGCTGTGTCTTAATGCAACCAAAGAAAGAAATAGCACCACCCAGCAAACAACGTCTGCTGAAAATGTTTCAGCTCTTTTAGAAGTACATTGAATGTGTTGGCGCTGGAGGGCTCAGCTTGCATAAGGGAATACAGTAACCAGAAAGACATCTGAAAAGAGAAGGTGCCCTCTTTCCTTGAATACAAACTAGTCTAGTGCAAAAGGAGGAACTTCAGTAGTACTTTAGTCATTGCCTGGGCTAAGTCTTCTCTGATACAGGTTGACTAAGCAGCTTCATAAAAGAGGGTGAACATCAGCAACGGAGAGGACGTTCACCACTGATTTTTGGGTAAATTTTGACTGTACATTTCATGTACCATGTAGTAATTCACATGGAGCTGAGTTCTTCACAATGTTTTCAATGCAAGGAACCATTTTCAGTCTATTTGATCACTCTTACGTATCTGTAAGTGCCTATTTTCCTTCTAAGAGTACAAAATGGATCTAAGAAAGGATTTTGCCTAGCAAGTCAAAATGTTCGTATTAACCCTACTCATTAGTGAGGTAATGCCTGCAGAAGCTTTCCAAGCTCAATTAAGTTGTACCACTGTAAAACAAATGTTTGCAATAGGACAGACTTCTTCAGCTCACATCCGGACAAAACCGACAGCGAGTAGTAGGCAGTTTGCCCATATTTAATTACATTATCCTCTGCCGGCAGTGTACCACAGGCCTTTGGAGGCAATCCAGGGCCATATTTATCTTGTTTATATTTGCTTGTAATTTTTCATGATCGATTGAAGTTTAGGGAAATCATTATGTTTAAAATACCACAGCTCTGGAAATAGGCACTTGGGACTCCTTTCCTTGGCTTTAAGGAGTTTTGCTTTGGTAAAGCTGCTATGGAAGAAGATGTGGAATAGATTCCTGTCATTTATACCAACACAAATGCAGTAGGTTTTGCTCCTTTAGTATTCAGATCTAGTTTTCATGTAGTCTTAAGGGATCTTGTTTGAAGTTAGTTTGTGTCAGAATAGGATCATAGAATCATAGAATGGCTTAGGTTGGAGGGGACCTTAAAAGATCATCTAGTTTCATGCCGTGGACAGGACTGCCAACCACCAGATCAGGCTGCCCAGGATTTCATCCAGCCTGGCCTCAAATGGCTCCAGAGGTGGGGCATCCACAACCTCTCTGCAGCCTGTTGCAGGATCATGATTGATGTGTATAGGCTAAAGGGAGCTACAGAATGATGGGGACAGTTCAGGCTGGGAAGAACATGTTGCTACTGGCCTTGGCTGTCTGCCTTTCTTAAGACTGAGCTGCCTCTAAATCAGCCTGTTAAAACTGCTAAAAACAACAGCACCAATGAGGGGTTTCCAGAGACCACAGTTTAGGTCATGTCAGTTCCACTGTGGTGGTAACTGCAGGAGTTCAGAAACTGGCTCCCTGAGCTGCTGAGTTACCTGTGTGAACAGGATGGGGCCAACGATTAGGGGTGGAAACCTGAAAGGGCACTCCAGGCTAACTTGTCAGTGGAACCTGTAATAAAGGAAGAAAGCAAAGAATTATTGTTCTGAACTGTTACTCAGCCAAAGTGGTCTGGAGACTGCCTCTCAATTACCATTTATTGGTCCTTCATGGTTGATTCAGCAAAGTGACTCAAGACTGGACTTGCATACATGTTGAAGAGTCTTAGGTTTTTTTTTTTGTTGAATATGGGGTCCCCAAAGGCAAAGCAACACTAGCCATGTTGTTCCTCGAGTTGATTATACCACTGTCTTCCTTTAAACAGAAATCATGTGCAGCTAAATGTTGCTTCCATGTTTGAACTGCATTATCATCAATTGTTCTGACGATACAACTTCAAAAAAAGTTTGCAAAATGTTGGGTTTTGTTTCCTCTACAGCCATTTTGAGGCTAAACTTTCTGGCTTTCTGGCTTGGACCCAATGGGTATATCTACAAAACTGTCTTCCTTTTGCATGTGTAAACCCCACAGCAAGATGCAGGTGCTCACATGCAGAAATACCCATATGTCATACACTGGTGAGCTGTTTGGTGGTCAGAGACACCTGTTTGCAAGAACTGCAAACATATAAAACTCCTTTGAAGTGTCCGTCTTAAACTGCTAAAGATAGTCTCACTCTATTTCTGTCCTTGCACAGGTTAAATTAGCAAAAAGACAGGTTGAGGATTAATAGGCAGATCCTGGCAGATTACACTACATCTGTATAGGTAAAGCTGTGATAGAAAGAAGAGAATCTGAAACAAAGTTTGCCAAAAAGAAGGCTCCTATATTTTCAGCTGGAATTTGCCTCCAAACAGCTCTTAAAAATGCAGGTCTATAATGATTCTAAAATAAAGTTTCCAAAGTTGTATATCATTTTGTTTATGAGTAGCCTGAGGGTGAGAAATTCAAGGATCCCTTTTTGGGTTTCTCAGATTACCTGAATTTCAACATACGTAATAGGAAAATTATTTTGTATTAAATATAAAAGGGAGTTTTCAACAGTTAGGACTTGCTATAACTTTATTATGCTGTAACTTTAAAATTTTATTGCATGCTTATGAGTAAGAATTCCATACTTGTTTTTTCTTACACAAAAGATTTTGATGCTTTTAGTAATATGTATTACAGTGCTATAGTACTATGTGCCAAGGTCAGGGCAATGAGTAGTGGTGGGAAAAATAAAAAAAAAATTAAAGGCAAAAAAAATCCTCTACGAGACCCAGAGACCTTAGCTGATATCTGCCTAATATCTGTCTTCGTTAGGGACAGTGTTGTTGATACACAGGGCACCAGCTCAGGCTGAATTTCCACATCAGCCTTCTGGGTAGATTTCAAGAGGGATCTGAGGGACACTTGGTCTTTGCAGTAATTCTCTGCACAGAGTTGGAATTTATGTCTGGAGCATTACTGTGCTCTACTGTAAGCAGTCTCCACGTGTCATCAACTTTGAAGAGTTCCCAAAGTTCAATGAGAACCACGTATATTTAGATGTAAGTGAAATGTCATGTTCCAGTAATGGCTGCATAGAATAATTTGTTAATATTTTATTTATTTATTTGTCTGAATTCATCCCACTATTTTGAACAAAAACAAAACTCCAGAACAGTTCGGGGACGTTTCAGACTACTGGGCTTCTGGAGCTTTCAAACTCTGCCCAGATAGCACAGAAATTCTATATGCAGAGGAACAGGTGGGCATGTGCTGAAGAAAGCAAACTTACCTTCTTGGTATACATGAAGCATTCAAAAGGTGCACCCAAATTACTCTCATCCTCATTTATATCATTGGCTATGCTTTTGCATGGAAATTTCTGGCTGTTCCGCTACTTCAGTACTTGTGTATCATTTCTGATCTTACACTGTTTATGCCCATCAACTGATAAAGCTCTTCAGGTTGCAAAGCAAATCTCTTAAGCCCTTTCTGCAGAGGACGCTGGCTGTAAATAATTTGCTGTCTTATTTTAGTTATCCAAAGGTCAGCAGGCAGAGGAGAGGCATTTCTACAGCTTTGAAGTAACTTTTGCAAATGCTGTTTTGTCCTTAGGAATACATGTGCATGCTAGGTGTGGGAACACTTCAGCTGACTGAGTATGAGCTAACTGGAAGCAGGACAGCACACAGCACAGTTATACCGTGTCTGGCTCAGTAGGTCGTATTTTACCATAGTTATTTCTACTGAGTCTGAGCTAGTAAGCCTCAAGATCTTATGACAGAAGAGTATTTGGCTCATGTATGTCATAGCTGAAGTAGACAGAGGAGTGCACACAGTAAATCAAAGAATCATTAAGGTTGGAAAATACTTCTGAGATCTATTCCAACTGTCCCACTACCACCAATATTGCCCACTAAACCATGTCCATAAGTATGTAGCTGGATTTGCTTAGCAAGCAATAGGTCCCATGTGTTCCTAGTAGGCCCAGTTAGACCCAGAAATATCTGATGTACTTCAGCAGTGGCTCTCTGGGCAAAGTAACTGTAACCAAAAGGTGCTGGAGGAGATCTATTTCTCTGCAGGTGTTGTAGGAGATCGAGGCAAATTGCTAAAGTTTTGAATTCTTCCTTAAGCAAATTTTCAGAATCAAAAAAAAGTGGATGGATCTGACAAAACTGAGCATTTCACTGTCACTTCTTGGTGCCTCTGGGATTCACATGTCTGGGGTTCAGGTCTGAATGCAGCACAAGCCAGGAGACTTGAGTGAAATATTTAGTACTTCTGCATGCCATCTCCTTTTGTATGCTGGTCAGGTATCTGCAGTAACCCCTGTAGCTTGAGAAACTGCATCCTAAGTCAGAGAGATGCTTTTAAAACTCTACCTGCAGCCCATAGCTCTTTTACTGATGAAAATATTGTGGGATAGATTTTGCTCTTCCTCTTGGTGTGCACAGTTTTTCCTCCTTTAATCTGCTATAGATTTGCAGCAAGGGTCTGTTTTTATGCCCAGTTCTCCAGCTGGGATGAATAAAACAAACAGAGGTCAAGTGACTAATTCAAACCCAAACAGTGCACCAGCCCTTCAGCCAGGGTTTTAGAATGAGCCTAATGATGTTTAACTCCTTGTTGGAGCTGCTGCTCTAAACTGCTCTCAGTAGGCTGTCTGTCAGATCCACAAAGCTGGTGGGGAGAACAACTGCTCTGCTTTGAAACCATCACACTGCAAATTATCACAGGACCAGAGAAAAGTGCTTGCATAACCGTATGGACCAGTGTCATGCACTGTTTTGCATATACCTCCAGTTTAAGGTAGATAAATTGTATTTTTGTCAGTGTTTAGGGAGCACAGCCTCCAACTAGTCATCAAAAAAGCAAAATCTGTATACATGGTGAATGAATGGTCTATCCTTGGAACTGAAATGGTTAATCTAAGGAGATTATGCCATGTTCAGAGAGAAAGTAGATGCTGCCCAATCAGCTGTGTTTGAAACCTCAAAAGCCAGCGGTAAGAGAAAGGAGGCAGAACGAAAACCAAGAGTGTCAGACAGTTGACTGAAGCTCATGCTGTTTGAATTAGAGTTGGGAAAACAAGTGCTCTGAATGTCACTGAGCCTTCATGCCTTCTTCAGGGACACGGGACTGTTTTCCTTGCTTTTCTTAGGGCTCAGGTCTCCCTCTCCTATACACGGTTATCTGGATGGGATAAGAATGACCAAGAAATTTCTCCCCTTATAGTGCTCCTTGGTTCTTGTAAGTAGCGCTGTTCTCTGCCTGCTCCTCACCGTAAGCACTGTGCTCTAAGTGGGTGAGAAGTAGCAAGGAGACTGACTGCTTCCAGGTCAGATAGCTGCATGAGGGAACAGGGGTGACCTGTCAAGGGGTGGATTTACAACTGTGAGGCCTGGAAAGGGAAAATGGCTCTAGCAGGAGGGCCTTCTATGTGACTCCCACCAGAGAGTTGTCTCTAAATGGCATGGTCTTGTCCGTTGCAACTTGTCTGTTCTGGTTTTGTGTGATTCAACAATAGAGTTTCCACTGTTTCCCTTGCAAGACTCTAAAGAAAGCAGGTCTTACAGACCAGATAACCCTTCCTTATTCATGTGGAATAATCCCACTAAGAAGTCATTCATGGGTAAAGCAAAGAGACGCTGTCTATAAAACAGCTTTCTGCATATGTTTGAGCCAGTGGATTCCTTCATGTATTCTGTTGTTTGTGGTGCAGAACACTAACTGGCAGCAGCAGGGTGTATGTGGATGTAACTTCTTAGCAATATAAGCAAAACAACAATAAGAACAACAGCCCCACCCCTAATATCTTTCTGGTTGAATGGAAAAGTAGAGAAACAAGTCAGGGCATGAGTTCTTTTTGCACAACCAAGGAACGGAATCACCCATATATAATACAACCTCTAGTAGATTGGTGTAGATAGGGCATGAAACCCTCTTGTGCACATTTTCAGTGATATAATTATCAATCTAAAGGAAACCAATTTAACTCCTCTCTGATCTCCTCATTTTTCACTTTCTATGCAAGCAAGGAATATTAATCTCTGGAGAAAAGACTTTGCTGAACCTGAGCTGTTGCGAATGCAGTAGTAGTCCTGTGCCCTGGAGAGAGGCCTCTGAAGACCTGGAAGGGAAGCACTGGCTGCTTGACTCAGCATTTCCAACTTGTCCTTTGGCAGTCTGAACTTGCAGTGAGTCAAGTGCAGTGGCCTTCATAGCAGAAGAGGCTGATTTGGCACAGCCTTGTGGCTTTGAGCACACGCTCTCTCAGAGTGCAAAGAAATGCCAGGTAGATGATGTCAGAGATGAAGCCAAAACCTGTTGCTGCTTGTATTGCAGTCCTTCAGATAGATTGGGGTTGTGACGAGTGAGGCGTGGTTTGATAACTTGTCCCATGGGACAGCTTGAGGGAGCTGTCTTCAATAGTCAGATGAGGAGTGACATGCAGAACAATGAGGAATCCTGCAAGCTTCATCAGCCAGTCTCCCTTAATAACAGCTTGAAAGGATTAAATCTTTGGCTGGTCGCACCTTACATTCAACCAGACCATGTGCTTGGAGACAGCACAGCATGCTAGTGACAGCTCAAATTAGTGTGCTTTTGGTGAAGCTCTTAAAATCACCAGAGTTAAAAGGAGATCTTGGGGTCAGATGCGACAGTATCCAAAAATCTGTTAAGTTTCAAAGTTGAGAAAGAACAGAAGCAGTTGTTACACTAGCTGTTAGTGAGGAAAGCAAAATTGCCCCAGCCTTGCCTAGATAAAGTTTTAAAGTGATGTCCCAGAAATGGATTAGTAAAGTTGGAATGGGATTTAAATAGGGGTTCCTTAGATGTCTTTTAAGAAAGTAATATTGAAGCTTTTGGTTATGTCACAGAGCTTGGCAATAACTTTCTCAGCTCATGATGGGCATTTCTGGCCCATCAGATACAATATCATGCTGGCACTTTCATGCTTATATTTCTTGGATAAGATGTATGAAGATAGCAAAAATGTCAGCAAGTTCTTTTGATAATAGTGGGACAGCATCCTCATGTCATGTGCGTAGGCAGCTCATTCTGTCATGATAAAAATGGATTGAACTTCTTGGACAATTTCTTCATTAGGCAACGCAGGGCAGTGTTGACTCTTTGGTAGCTTTACTACCTGATCAATGAGAGTGGGCAAATAAGGGGAATATTCCAGCAGCAGAGGTTGCAGTGAGGACAAAGTAGTGCAGTAAACTCATACCTGCAGCAGCGGTTTGCTCAGTACCTTTGTGTTGGATGTTCTTACTGGCTTGCAAAAATGAAAAGATTTAGAAAAATATTCCATTTCTGCATTTACATGGTTGTAATGAGGAGTATTTTAGTCACAGGAGTGATTTGTAACCTACACAAATAGCACATGGAGGACTGTGTTTCTTAAGCATGGAAAATTTGGGTTCCTGCAACAATAAGAAATTCTTCTCTGTAATCTGTGCATAGTTTTATCTGTAGTTATTAAATCTCTTGAATGAGAGATAGAGACTTAAATTCTATACATGATAGAATTACACCAATGCAGTAAGACAGCATTTCACAAATAACTAGAAGTGGTCTCTGTTGATATGAACTAGAATAAAGTTGAATGCAACTTATCAGTTACTATTGGAGGTCTCGGTAGGCCAGTTACTATGAAACTCTCATGATGAAAAGATGGTGCAGTTCAACATTTGTTTTCTGTGGTAGAAAGCTGTGGTAGAAACTGAGCAATCCAAGACATGCCTGAAGTTCCTGCCAGGATTTTGATGAAGGGACTTAATGGTTTGTTTCTATTAGTATCTATGTCATTAGTGCCAGTTATAGTAATAAAGCAATGAAAGAAGAATGACTCTAGCCCCACCAATTTTAATTTTTCCCTTCATAACTTAGATACTCGGTTTCTTAATATCCTCCAAATTTCTGCAGGTTGTTCAGGAAACACTCAACAGAAGCCACTATGACAGGAACATTACTGAAGGATATCTGGAAAGAAGAATTTTGGAAAGCACTGCAAAATTTCTAGCACAGCATGATTTCTATATTAGAGATGCCTGACTTCCTTTTAAAAGGAACAGGCAAAGATATATCTTCTGGCACAGTACAACTGTTGTTCCTGGAGAGGTACAAGGGAAAGGGACCACAGAAAATGAATAGCATTACCTACTCTCCCTAAATGGCATCACCTGGTGTCCTGTGGTGTCCTTATCAATGATGATCTATTTGTTAGCTTGGGTAAGGTCTAATTTTATAACAAGTTTTCCTACAGCAGAAACACTGCATGGTTGATTCACAAAAAGTACAGATACAATGTGTGTCTAGAATCAGTAGTCATTCAATTATGGTTACCACACATTGCATGACACCATTTGGCTTTTATCCTGGTTCATCTGACATAGCATGTTTCTTTATGAGGCCTGCTCTGGGGCTTCTTTGCTGTTAAGATGCTCCAGTTCTTTGTCAGGTGTTTCGCTGAGGGGAAAGAGATTTTATTTATTGACCAGTGCAGGTGAGATATCCAAGTTGAACAATGGTGGTCTTCCTTGATAAAGTTCCCATTGTCAGAATGTGGTTCAGGGAATTAACATTCTTTCTTAGAGGTTCTTGACTGAAAGGAGGCTCTTGCTGAAGGAATCTGCCTTTGAACAGAACTGTAGTGAAAACTTTCTTATTGCGTGTCATGTCATGAATATGGACATCTCTCATCTTCTTGTTGAAGAAAATAAGAATGATTGTTGCCCAGAAATCAGCAGATTTCTGTATTTCCCTAGGTTCTTTTTCTTTCCAGGAAAGATTCTCACTGTCCTGGAAGAGTGTCTTACTAAATAAAGACTATCACAGATGTCCTCTCCAGCCTGTGCAGAGACTTGGGTGATTGGTCTTGGCTGATGATACGGATGTGGCTGAGTTCCCAAAGTTCCAGTGAAGATCATGACAAAGTGTGCTTCTATGGGTTTCCAGAATACAAATTTCCTGGGTGTTTGTGCTCATTCATGACTGCAAAATAAATTCCCCTAATGAAGGAGATGCACGAATGGATCACCTTGCTATTTCCAGAGGAGGCAAATTTTCAGCAGGCTGCTGAAGTTCCACTCTTCAGATACATTATGCAGTCCAACAGGCAACACAGGTGGCAACTACACTGTTAGCTTGCCTATTTTTCTTGTGAAATTGACATCTGTAGACAATGACTAGTGATTCAGTAGACAAGAAATGTGCCTTCAGCAAGACAACAATTTCACTATTTTTGAATATGAGGCAAAGTGGAAACTACCAGCCATGTTATGATGATAAATGTTTTAGTCGCCCAGAACTACAAATGAAATGGTCTGTTTCTGATTGGGATGGTCTATCTAGTTGGCCTCAAGATAATAAAAAAGTCATGCATAAGTATCCCATGATACAAATTGAATTCTTCAGCCTTTCCCAGAGTTGTCATCTCATGCAGGAGGCCATACTCATTTATATTCTGCAGTGGCAGATTCTTTATTGCAAGTGCCTGCTAGCTGAGGACACCATTCACCTCTCAGTGGCTCCAGAAGTCTTGCTGCTTGTTCCAATTCTCCAGCAAGTTCCAGTCTTGATTGTGAGAAATTTGATGGCACATTTATTGCAGTGACTTGAAGCAGCAAGCAAGTACAAATTTTTTTGTTGTCATTCTAGTGCATTATAATGGTGATCAGATGACTCTCCTGCATTACACTGGTTGTGGTTGATTGAAGAAAAAGAGGAACAACAGGAAATATTAATTTACTTATTTATTTTCCTATGGTATAAACAAGAGATATATCATCTAAGGTACATTTTAGTGCCACACAAAGCTTAGGTGCTCTTATAATGCATACAAAGTGTAGATCTTCACCTCAGGGGAACGTGGAAAGTCTGTGCACCAAAGAATTGATTAGTGCTTCTTTGAAACCAGAGCAGTTCAAGTGTGAGCCTGCTTAAAATGCTTGTTGGAAACCTCTTTCTGCTAAAAGAATTTAGAGATAATTTGTCATATTGATCTTTGCCATCAAGAGCCAAAGACTAGAAGGGTAGATTTTAACCTCTCACCTTCCAAAGGGAGACCCAAGCAGAGGAGACACCTTTCAGGTTCACACTTTCCATGAACAAAAGATGGACCTATTGCAGACTTCTGTCACTTAATTTCAGCCACAAAACTAGGGTGGAACAAAAGCAGCAAAGCATCTGCGCTGAAATGTGAGATAAGGTGATTTCGGCCCTGTTTGGCACAGGACAACAATCCTGCAAACATATGACCACCAACATAATTAACTTAGAATGCTGAGAGAAGGTCCATTAAACATCAGAAAGAGTTACTGTGAAAATGCAGATGGAGTACAACACCTCCTGGGCATGCATTTCTTAGGGAAAAGCACAGGACTGACTTTACTTATCCAGACTGCCTAACCATCTCTCCATCTTGAGAAAAAGTATAGTCAATGGCAATGACAGAGGAAATAGGAGCAGAAAAATCACACATTATGCAGAGAGTAGATGCTCAAAGCTAAAGGGCTGATCGTTTAATTGAATGGGAAACTGTTGGAATAGATGCTTATCAATGTAAATTGCCACTGGAAGAACAAATTTAGAAGTTTCTTTACTTAAGTGCCTTGGTAACTTGAGGATGCTGAAATACACCTCTGAAGTCTAATTCAAAGATATCCATTTATGTTGACCTGAAAGAAGAGTCACCAGATGATACCTAAAGCACCTGAGGAGAAGTCTTGGGGAAGCTTGCACGCGTTAGTTTGGGGTCGTGCAGTTTTACTTCTTTTTTACTTACAGGATGTGATAGCCAGTTGTAATAGCCTGGCAGTCACTGGGTGTTCTCCCCCCAAATACTGATAGGGTTGTTTCTTAAGCTTTTGTCCTTGATGCATTTTCTGAGTGATAGGATGAAGTTGTGATTAGATGGAGTAAAAGTTTCTGTGTCCCACACTGCAGTGAACTTTTTCTAAAAGGACAACATGTCAGTTCTCAGGAGCTCACTGTAATGATTTTTAGCCAGCGTCTTAGTGGTGTTTGTTTTTTCTAAGCAGTATTACTTTCGTGTGCTTACAGGATGAAATAAAACCCCTTAAAATCATTATGAGAGCTCAGCATATGGCTTGATTAGCTCTTGGCAGGTAGGACTGCCCACTGTCACCCCCCTCAACCGTTCCCCTCCTAAACAGTACAATATTTAATCATTAAAGCCACAAGAAATATCTCACATTACTCAAATAAGACGGTACTTTCCATTTTAGTTTACCTCAGGCAAATTAAACAGGCCCTCTTGCAATAGTGACAAGAAGAGTTATAAGAGCTTAGCACCAGACACCAATTACAATTTGAGAACTAAATGCCATAATTAACAAGACATATACTTTAATCTAGAGTAACTTGAATATGTGGCTGGATAAAGAAGAAAGGTAAGGGTAAACTCTGTAATTATAATAAATCAGTGTGCTGAGGAAGTGTGTACCTTTGAGGGATATTCTTTTATTCTGCAATTAACTTTCAAGTGTTTTGCTAAATACCACCCCACTCCACACACAAACACACCAAATCTTTCTCGCACCCAAATTTTCCCCAGTCCTCTGAATAAACATTTCCACAGACACTTTCCCTCGGTATGTGGATAGCAGGTGTGTCAGTAGCTGCACATCACCGTTATCTCACCACCTGTGGACTTTTCACAAATACTCCACAGTGGCCTAATTCTGTTTTCAGAAAAGGCAGTGGTGGCAGTATTTATGTGCTTCACTTGGAGCAGAGTTGGGACACTGCTCACTGCAAACTTCTCGAGCATAAAGGAAGCTTCAAGCAAACAGCATTTCTCCAAAATATACAAGCAATATATATTTGTATACGTGGCTTTACATTACAGTGTGGTAAATAAAATTACGCTCCTGTTTTTGCTTGAATCTCTTTAAATGACAGCTTATTGCATTCTTCCAGGAGTTTTATTTAGACAAGCCTCTCTTCTTGCCATGTTTTTGCCGCCTGCAATAGAGTTTTAAGATGTATCCTAATACATAGTAATAAAACATCTTGAATTTTTCTGTGCTCTTACTGACAAAGGTAAATCAGAATTCCTTTTTTGTGCGTGCGTGTGAGACAGAACACTGCCCTCTTCTAATTTAGAAAATTCTGTACCAGAACCAGACAAATGAAAAGGAAAATAAAAAGAACCGTTAAGAGTGAAGCTTTGTGAGTATAAGATGAGCATGTCAAGGTTAAAGTATTCCTCTAATCCTAGAGTCAGGAAGGGAAGCTGCAGCTAATAAAGTCCAACCATGCAGTTTTATTCACTTGCATGCACTTTACTAGAGGAAGAGGTACAGTCTGGAGACCAATTACAAATCACTCGATTCTTTTAATCCCTCTACTTCCATATATAATAAAAAACAAAGATTTATTTATGCCTATGTCTAAGGAAAAATAAATCCTGAATTTTTGTACAATCCATCGTTTTGTTATTGATATGCAACCTCTTATTTTATTCTGGAGCTTTTTAGTTCCTCTGGCTGCTAGTTTCCTTTGGATATCTATGGGTCTAGGTTGGCGCTTAGTTTCTAGAACTGCAGGTAAGCTGAAAAAGCATTATCACAGGTGTGCATTATTAAGTTCAGCTTCATTTTTCAGTGGTTTGTTGTGCTTTCAAATAATCAGGGCCATGAAGCTCAGTTCTGTTAGAGAGGCCTTGGTTTAGATTGCACCTTGGCAATTCCCATTGAAAGCAATGCCTATAAGCTGAGCAAGAAAGTGCATGGCAGCAGGTAGACCTGGTCCCTTTGTATTTTCTGCTTATGCATATGTGTTTGTTTTCCAAGTAACAGTGTTTTCTGGACATGAGAGGTGATACAGCTGCACCCACAGTTTTATCTACAGGCAATAAGAGACAGCATGAAGGACTTGGAAGTACTTAGAGTAATAGCGGGAAAGCATGCAAGATTTCCGAGGATCTGCCTTAGACAGGGCACACATCTGGGAACAACACATGGCAATGGTGTAGGGCACTGCTGCTCACCTCACCATGTTGCCGGTTGTCAGCAAGCACCATGAATGATTCAAAAGCCAAAGTAATCCCTGTTTATTTTCTCACTTCTGTGACGAAGGCCAACGGAAGTTAGAAACTGAATAAGCACAGCCTAAAGGAGTTAGAGTGCAAAAGCCTGCAGAAGCCTCGGAGTGCTATTAGTCCTTGGCCATAGATACAGACTTGTTAAAGAAGCTCCTGTTTCAGTTTAAAAAAATGAAACTTTAACTGACTCTCATAGCATCACTAGGAACATTTAATATAATTCTCTGTTTTATGAATTTGCTGTCTTTCGTTGGTGCTTTGAGTGATCTTTGCAAACTTGTTTCGTTCTACCCAAACCTAATTAATAGCCCATGTTATCTTCTCAGTAGCATAGCACGAGCGAACATGACAGTTACTCCTGGCATTCAGTGTGGTAGAACATGTATTTTATTCTCTTAATCATTACACTCCAGATGCAGGAAATGCCCCACATCAATGAAGTGAGCCTCAGCATAAGTCTGCTGTGCAGGTGCTAACTCGGCAAGCTCTTTCTGCTCCTTATCGCTCATCCCTCCCTGTTGTTCTTTCACTCGAATGCTGTGTGTCTAATGCTGCTACCCAGCCATGAGAATAAAGTGGGTGCCTGCGAGACAACAAACACTGAAGCCTGACTGTTGTGCTACTGGTGATAAGATATAAGCCAAGATTGCATAACTCTGCCAGCAAAGAAGTCTAGCTGTGAGTGAGATACTCTGAGCGAAGCTCACAGGGTTTGATTCTGTCCTTAGATAGGCAGAGTCCCAGCAATAGAGAGTACCTTATCAGATCAACCACCTGATTTTACAAGATTTGCAGAGTGCTGTGCCCTAAAGCAAAGGCAGATGCTGAGCGCTGGCTATGCGCTGCACTTTCATTCAATTATAGTGTGATTTCTCAGTACCTTATACTGTCAGATAGAAACTCTGCCTCACGGTGCAGGGACTTTGTAGTGCCACATCAGTCTCCATCACTGGATGGGCTCTATGGAGAATTCTTAGCTAAGAATTGTCTGAATGCTGGGAATTAGTGCAAACAGGTCACACTGGTTCTCCAAGAAAAAATCCAGGCTGCAGGAAGGTTTGTACCATGTTGCAATCCATCCTAGTGGCCAACTTTCTGCTCTGCACTAAGCAACATGTGCTAGATGAGGTCAGAAATAGAGCATAAATGAATATTTAAGTGATTTATTTATGGAGGTAATGGGAAGCGTCAAGTGGTCCCTGAAGCTCTTGCACGATAACTTGCCCAAATGTCAGGAGCATCACCCTCTCCTGATATTTCCCTGCTTTTTTTGCTATCTCTGCAGTATCATGTTAACACCAATGTACTGTGAGCCCAGTCCATGGAATGAAACAGGTGTGTAGAAACTCTCTGAATTATCAATCAAATGCATTTGAATGAGAATATTGAATACCTTTGTTAAGTTCTGCCCGTATATTCTCTCTTTACTGTTCCCTGGATATTCACAGCCTCTGTACTGGTTACTGTTTGTGCGCTTCCTCTTCTAGTGTGTGTTCTGGATGTGGAGAGGGAAGTAAAGTTTGCAGGAAATAAAGCAAATGCACAAATGGTTGCATTTGATCTGTGGCCTGCTGTTACCAACAGAAATAAGTCTTCCATGATTGTGTCCTAGAGTTTCAAGCCTGTGGGGTGGATCTGTTATGGTTAGAAGATATATACCTAACTCTGTACGACAGGCTTGACATTTTCAGCCTGCATCTTGATGCATTTACAAAAGGTGGCAGTTGGGCTTCCTGGTCACTCCTTCAGCAGTAGATCAAGAGTTTCTAGGCATCCAGGTCACTTTAGAGAGTTGAGTGAGGATCTAAAGCTATTTAGATGTCTTTACTGTCTGTCAAGTAATCATGCGGCCAGATCTGAGCCATTCAGATCAGTTTGAAGCTGGGGCAATAATTCCCTGCATGTCTTTCTGTGTTCCTGCATCCTCCCCATTTCTCCCCTTGCTCTTAAGCACCTGCATTGCTTCTTTGTGCTGGACCATGTCAAGATCCTGTCCTGGTACATCAAAGCAGTGGGAGACCTCATGAAAGGGCATTAGGAGTGCTCATGTGGTTTCTGTTTGCATTGCAGAGGTCGGGATTTTAGAGCAGTGAAACTAAAAGTGTCTCCAGTTGCAGTTTTTGGAGAATGATTTAGGTGTATAAATCATTATATGCACTGAAAAAGAATATATTTTTTTTCTCTTGTCCAGCATGACATGAGTTTGGCATGATTTCTTCCCTTTGCACGCATGAAATACTTGCCCATATCTCTTTATGTATCTGTATTTATACATGTGCTATAAATAAAGGTAAATTTGAGGGCAAACACTGTGAAATATTGCCTGAGGATTTAGGCTGAGATTGTAATATGTTGCTTGAAGGCTCTGGACAATATTGCTTGAACAAAGGAACCATTTTAATCCGAAAGGGTTTGTTTACTGTAATGACTCTCAAACCCAATCAATATTTGTTTTATTAACCTGTTGGGTGGATTCAGTTTAAAGTCTTGCTGTAGTTTGTTTGAAGTGGTTTGTACTTGGAAGCTCTGTGAGAGGTAAACAATGCTGAGAGTCACAGCAACAGTGGCCTATTGTATTGAGCTGTTCCTTTTTGTACAGGGACTGTTGACCACTTGTGTTGTTTTTGAGGATATCAGCATATGCTTCTTTCCTGACACAACCTCAAGCATTCAAAAACCCCAAAGGTTAGTAAATATTTGTCAAGAGGCACTTTAAAAATATTTTCCTCACAAGTGTTTGCTGGCTCTGCTCCGCATTTCTCTTCTCTATTAATACTGTGGTACAGATGCACAAGGAGGTGAACAGTATCATTGTTAATGAACTTCAAGAGCAATGCAGCTGAGACTAATTATATTAAGTCATATGATGACGTACCATTTTTTGACATACGCAGTTTCTCTTTATTGTAAATTAATCAACCTATGAATCTATTTTCATTAGTTAGAACACTGGTGTTCTGTCTCTCTATGTTTTGCATTATTTAGAATCATCGTGGGTTGAGTTGTTTATTTACATAATTAGCTCCATATGCCTTAACTGCATTCAACATGTGTTTGCAAGTACGAGGGACTTGTGTCCCTTTAGGGAACTGCACAGGCCCTGAAGGCAGGCTGAGGAGATCTGTGGGCATTGGCATGAGCCTCCAACATTCACCACCTTGACAGGCAATGGGGCAGCTGCATTGGACTTAAAATCAGCTTTCCTCTTTAAATCAGGAGGAAAAGAGAAAATGTCTGTGCCGGAGATGGCCAGGGATAGCAATGCTCCCAAGTGGGAGGTTACGGGGAGCACCCGGCAGTTCTGCATAACCCTGGTATTGTCTCAGTTGAAAGAGAACAGCCTTCTCAAAAGCTGAATTGAGTGGCCTCAATTCGTTATGATTTTGAGGCATCTGTAGTCCTGCCAGACTTTCATGCTCAAAAATCCTGAGCTACCCTCCAACAGAATGTGAGGTTGATGGCAAGATCATGAGATTTTTTTTTAAATAAATCAGTTCTGGATTCTTTTATTTGCTCTTTGATGTTCAAGCCCTTGGTAGTTCCCATTTCCAAGCTTTTGTCTGAGAATATGAACACTAGAAACTTTGCTATAACGAAAGCGGAGAATAATCCAGAATTACAAGATCAACGGCAACCATGGCTTTGACCTCCTCCTGTATCCCAGATTTGAATATTCAGGCATTTGAAATCCCAGTTTGCAGCCAGTCTTTGGTAGTCTCCTCCAGTGCTGCTATGGGTAAGCCTCGTAAAGCAGCCGTCCTGCTCCTCTGATCTTCCATCTGCTCCTCAGCTGATCGGCAAAGGGATGCGACCTACGTGCTCCAAGCCAGGGCAGCGACGCACAGAGCGGGGGAAGAAAGCAGCAGCGGGTTTGCAGCTCAGCGGGAAGGAAAACTGCCGACCTGCACGCAGAAAATGTGCGGAAGGGAAACACTAAAAAGGAAGCAGACAGAGCTGAAAGAGAAAGAACTGGCAATCTAAGTGCAGTTGGGTGATAAAAGGACCCGCTGTCTTTATTAACTTTCTTTCTGGGAAGCACTGCTAAAGCAGCCTTGCTTCGGTATTGGTATTTTCCACATCTTTATCAGAGTTTCCACATGTGCCTGTGGAGTGAATGATAGGACCCAGGTGCTAGCAGCACCTTAGTATCTGAGTGATTTTAGACATTAAATGTAATTTGGGAGCACAGTTCCCTGATGAATACTTCAGAACAGTGAACAGTGCTTAAAGGTCTGTTAGGCAGGGGACATAAAATTCCCTTGTAGATTCTGCTTCCCTGTGATTTCACATTCCGGTTTATCAAAATACTGACAAATACAAGCCCCAGATCTGCAGCATTTGTGGCTGGTAGTTAGGAAAGGAGCTCAGAGCAATCAGGAGAGCTCTGCTGGCAACATTGCCAGGCATCCCTGCAGTAGCAGAGCACTGTTCTGTTATTTACCAATTCCGTTCCCTAAACCTTCAGGGGTGAAAGCAGAATTACCACCCCTTTCCAAAAGATGCTGAGACTCAAGTGGATTAAAGACCTTGTTCAAGGTTGCACACAGAGACTGCACCTAACCTGACAAGTGAATTTCAGCCTCCAGAGTCCTAATCCAGAGCACTTTCCTCTAGAGCAAGGATAATTCATCAGAGCTCTTGAACTGGATGTGGCGTGCAAGCACTTGGAGCAGGGCTGGCACATAAAGGGCTGCAGTGCATGGCCTGTGGTGCCATGATGCTGGCCCACATTGGCCACACCAGCTGTGCCAGCTGAGCTGTGTTCTCCTTTCACATTGCAGTCAAAGTTAAGCATAATGCCCCAGGACAGGAGGCCTGGGAGTGTGGGCCAGAAAGGACCTGGGATGAGTTGAGAGGCAGGCTTTGTGTCTTGTAGCTCTTCCCTATGAAGAGTTTAATACATTGTTAGTAAGCACAGTGACATTTGTCACACAACTCTAACCCAGTTTTTCCACCCTGTACTTAGCTTACAGAGCTACATTTGTAGCTACATTACATTGGGTAATTCTACACTATCTGTGACTACTGTCAAAATTCCAAAGGTACACATCTTCCTCTCCACTTACTGTACCTTGTGCTTAGTCTTGGAGCTTCCTACCTGATCTTTCTTTGCCCTCTGGGATTTATGGACTGGACAGGGACACTGCTACAAAAAAGCATCCTGCATGTGGGAGATATGATTCACATTGCGCAAGTGGACCCACTTGAACAGCTTTAAGCCATTTGTGATTGCTCTCAGACTCTGCCCGTTGCAATATTTGCCACCCCACTGACTACAGTCAGGCATACCAAGCATGATTTTTGGTATACATTGGCTAGAAGATATATTGTCCTGGGCTAAGCATTGCTATTGGTCGTGGACTTTCCCACATCCACTCACAGAGCGAACACCACAGTGGGCTGTAGCATTAAATCCTCTCTGCGGTTGTACTGAATGCTATTCAGTTTGGACAATGCACAAAAGCAGTTTTTGTTATTCATTACCAAGTCCTCTGAGGGTTTGCCTCTTTTTCTGTCTTTCTTCTGGTGATTGTTCTAAAACCCTTGAATCTTTAATTAGAATGAAAATTTGCTTTATTGCTCAAGAGTCTCAACAATATAGCAGTTCGGATGAAATGCTTTCAGCCCAGACACAGCTCAGCACGTTCCCTTCTACACTCTCCTCATCCCTCTGCTCTCCCATGTGCCTTGCATACGTGCCCACTCTTCCTGCCCCCTGTAAATAAATTCAGTCCCAAAACTTCCACATGGAGTGATGCCATACAAACCCTATTGCATGTCCAGCTACTTTCTTCACCTCTAGTTTGCTCCTCTTTCTTCTTAATTGCTCCATGTAGTCTTCCTTCTCATCCCTCCTCTCTCTAGTGCCTCCCATGGTGAGATCTTGACATTGAGGTCCTGACACTGTGACTACCGCTGAGGAAAAAGAGCACAGCACTTATTTCACAAGGTCTGGGATGTTGGTTTGTTTGTTTGTTTGTTTGTTTGTTTTTCCTGGCTAGAGCAGCAGGAAGAGCATCCCTTGAATGCTCACTTGTTTGGGGCTTTTGGGAGGAAACACGTTTTCAGCAGACTTGGGCTTTGAGTTCTGGGGTTCAGTGAAGCTCCAGGGTGGTTTAACAAAATAATGATGTTTACTAAACACATGTAAAATATTCTCTTTTTTGACAAGGTTTCTTCAATTACACAGTATTGCTGTGTCATCCAGCCTTTAGAAGGGCTCTGATGCAGGCAGTAGTGCCCAGGTCTGCAGGGCAGCAGGGCACTTTGCTGGTCTATGGCACACAACGACTGCTCATTCATCAGATAGTTTTTTCTTCCCCCCTAGTAAAAACGAACAGGAAAAGTGGAACCAAAGATGACTTTTTTTTTTTTTTTTTTTTTTTTTTTT
>NW_024962264.1:17764545-17773973 GCF_019238085.1 Lagopus leucura | reverse complement strand
AGAGGAGAGGAGAGGAGAGGAGAGGAGGAGAGGAGAGGAGAGGAGAGGAGAGGAGAGGAGAGGAGAGGAGAGGAGAGGAGAGGAGAGGGAGCACAAGCTCACAGGGTATACTTCAGGCTGCCAAGAGGATTTTTACAAAATTAAATATAAGAATCTTAATTGTAAAGGAAAACCAATTTACTATCTTGACACAGCCTTTCTGTTATTTGTTTTTACAAGAGACTCTTCATGTGTGCGCTTGGTTTCTGAGCCTTACATAAGTGGCATGCTTTTTGCACCTATAGCTGTTGGTGCATGCATGGCATTGGTTTACTGGGTGACAGCAAGCGGTGCATTTGTTGTAAAAGGGCAGCTCAGATGCTTGGTTTATAATTCCGTAATGTGTAACCCATGTGTTTCAAAAGCTGCCTTGTTGTTGAGGACGTGCACAGAACCTCAGCAGCCTCTATTCCATCTCTGCACCGCCCGGAAGGATGAGCCCGCTAACGGTGTTTACCCACCTCGTGTTTGCCTACTGTATGAAAGGGATGCTGTTATCATCGGGCAGACATTCCGAGCCTCTGCCAGGCAAGGAGCACTCCACACACTCCCCCCCCCCCCCCCCCCGCCTTCTGCCCCGCTCCGGCCGTCTCCATCGGCTCAGCCCCACCTAGCGGGGGACGCGGGCAGCAGCTCGGAACTGGGGGGGATTCGGGGGTTGCAGCCTCCGGCCTTGCTGAAGGGAGCGGTGGCTCGCAGGAACTTGGGCAGCAGGGCTCACGGATGCTTCATCTCTGCTTTTTAGTCCCTCCGCGTGAGCTGCGGAGACCGCTTAGGTTGTTTTCACTTTGGCTTCCCCATCTGTCTAACACGTGCCGTGGTTTAGCAAGGTTAATGCGAGGCATAAATAATCACTAAATAAGGCAAATGACCAAGAAATCCTGAAAGCAGATTTTCTGATGAAGCTGTGCTACTCCATGTGGGAACTGCTTCTGGTTTTGGTCGGGGTCTGCTGTGTGTGTATGCCAGGGGGGCAGAGCACTTCTTTGGAGTTAAAATGCAGTATTTGGCGGATGGGAAGGGAAGGTGAGGGAACAAGAAGGACTGAGTCAGGAAGGACGCTTCTGCAGCAGAGCAGAACGGTCCTTTAAAGCTGAGAGGGAGCAGCTCTGCGGGTTTGCAACAAGACAGGACAGAGGTGCTGTGAGTGTGCCCAGGGCTATAGATCCAGAAGCAGAGATGCTTCAAAGCAGAAACTGTCTCAAAGCTGAAGTAGGATTTCCCCCTGCAGTAACTGAAGAGCAGTAATGCCTGAAATTCTTCATAGAAGAAAATCTAGCTGACAGATTTACATTGGAGTTGCTTTGGCTTTAGCAAGGCTGCCCGAGAGACTCCAGGGGTGTTTGACACAGCATGTGCCCAGCATCCCTCAGCAGGAATGCACAAAATCATCACAACACTGCATGAAGCTGCTGCTTCCAGAGAAGAATCACAGCCACTTCATGTTTACATGAGTGAGAGCTCAGAGAGCTTCTGGAGAGCAAAGTGGAAATGTATTTCCTCACTGAATTTCTGGTTGTAGCACAAAGAGATCAGTTAATAACAGGTGCTGGGCTAAGTATTCTCAAAGGTTCTCCAAATATTACTATAATTTTGTTAAAAAACACCGCCTTAAGCTGCAATTCTGTATTTTATCCATTTCACATCTCGGAAAAAAAAGGAACGATTCTGATCTCATAAAAATTCAGTTTCTATCTATATTACTCTGCACAAAAAGAAACAGAGAGCGTCAGTGGAACCCCTGAACAGATCTAGTGTTAACAAGTCCGATGCCCCCCCCATGCCTTAGCTCCCAGCTGCTGCCTGCAGCAGGCTCTGTGCCACAGCTCTGCTGACTGGTAAGCACCATGCCTGGTGGTACATGGTGACACGGGCACCTGAATTTGTGTTTTGGAGGGCAGACATGAGAATTTCATGTTGTTTGATCTAAGTTTCATGCCTGGATTTGATCTGAAATAGCTCTCAGATTTGTGTGCTGTTTTTACAGGGCACCCCAGCACGCAATACCTTCTTCAGCAGGGTTTTGTGTTTGATTAAAGAGTCAGGTGAATAACACAGACTGCAAAGCTGTCTGATTTCATTGAGGTTTCTCCTATATTTAGGGATCTTGCCTGATTCAGGCCCACAGACATTATCAGTTTCCCGATCTGTTATTTCTGTGTAAATTCAGCAGTAGTTCTGGGAGTTGTAACTTGTCATCCAGGATTTCTACCAAATCACATCTATCCTGGATTACTGATCTGTGTTTTTGCAGATCTGGCTGAGGGTGAAATTTGAATCTGAGCAGCTGCCAAACAGGGCATCTGTCAAGAAATTTACATACTGTTATATTTCTGTAGTTCTCTGCTCTATGTAAATAATATTTGCCTCCTGGCATCTTCCGCACAGAACTGATTTCCTCCCTGTGGTTTCTTGCCAGAATCTTGGCCATTTCAATAATTGAGACTCACACTGAGGCCTCAGAAATGTTAATATCCACAAGGACTAAAATCACAGAGTGCTGCATGATTTTAGCTATTCTAAAAATGTATAAAGAATGAAGCATGTCATATCTTGAGAGACATCATGCTTCCTTGCCCCACTTCTGCAGCCCTTTGTAGTGCAACAGACGGAAGCTGGAATCCGTCCCTGTATGCGTGGTTGATATCTGTGCTTTGGAGGAAGATGGAACTCCTTGGCCAGTATAACTGTTCAAGCTCCGTTTCACCCAGCACCAAACCAAGGGGATCTAGGGATGCATCAGAGTGGTGAGAAGGTAGGCTCACCACTAGTTTCACCAAGTTATACGTGATGCTAAATATCCTGTAATCTGCAGCCAGCTGGTATAATGCTACTCTAGCTTAGCTCAGGAAATAGCAGCAACCTGAGAGTCAGGAATTTATAACCAGCTCCCTAAGGCTCTCTTTAATCTCGATCCAGGAGCGAACGTGTCTCCAGTCTTTATCAGCAGAATCTTCCCAGGCAGAGTCTGATCCTTGTCTCTGGGAACGCTGTATCAACGAAATCATATGTACATCAAGCCTGCTAAGTAAAACAGGGCCAGGGAGCAAGCTGGACCACAGATTGCCTTTCCAGCCTAATTATTAACGCACTCTTGACACGAGCCAAGGAAAAGTGTACATAAGGACTATTCCCAACTGTAAGGATGGAGGATACTGCACCACTTGGCTCCTTCCAGCTTCTGTGGTTTGCTTGCCTCCATCCACAACAGTGTCCCAAGCTTTGCACCCTCAGGGGGCCTCCTTATGCCTACCCCAGGGCATGCAGCACATACCCTCAGCATCTTGCTATGAAATCTGGTAAGCTGCAACACATTACTGCACTTTGAACTGAAATAAACACATGAAAAATAGTAATTATATACTAGACTGCAGGGCATCTGTGGAGCCTCTGAAAGACCCAGGCAAGTGCTGCGCAGAGTAGTTAGACTGTAAAAGGTTCCTGGCCCTGTCTTGCTAGCTTTATAGGCAAAGATGCTGGCGCTAAAAATGGTGTTACTATGTGTAGAGTGCTACAGATAATGTCAAAATTCAGTGAACTGTGTAAACTGTAAAAAAATCAACCCATCACCGTGCCAAGAAGACTGGTTATGCAGTATCTGTCACTGTCTTCAGTATAGTATTTCATATTCTTTCCTAAGTTAGCTCCTCTGATAGAGGCACATTCCGTTTTCAGAGGAAGAGATATTTTATGGCTTAAATGAATATTTTAATCACATATTATCACTCAATCTTGATGAACTATGTTTTCTAATGAACACACGCATGTCCGTACTAATTGACAATCATCGAAGGGGGAATTCAGTCCTCATATTTTTGAAGCTGAACTGAAAGGCATATATAATTCATTCTCATTATCAATTTAGCTTTGCAGGAAAAAAATAACTATGGAAGATAGGAACTTCTTTCCTATTTTTCCACGCTTTTTTTTTTGCAAAAGGTATTTCTGTGATTTGCAATGAGATAGAATGAAGATCCATCAAATACCTGTACAAACTTGAACTGGATTGAATTATAGCAATACAAAACCAGACCTATCCCTCCAAGTCTTAGTGAAGCTGCTTTAGTTTTACAGGGCTGGTTATTTTCAGGGCTGTTAGAACACAAACCATAATGTGATGAAAAAGAAACCCCACAATGATCTGTCCTATCTTAGCCAAGTCTGTCCAAAAGTGAGGATTTCTTTGCTTAAAATATTCCCCTGAAACACGAAGGTGTGGACAACCTGTTTCTGGGAGCTGTTGAAGTAACAGACACTTTCAGATCATCTGACTGGATGATCAGATCTTGCAGTCAGCAGACCAGCATGAGTGTAGAGCCCTGTACACAGGTCCTACCAAAGGGCGCAGGATGGGGAGTCCCCACTGGATGAGGAACACCAGGAGCTGTGGTTTCTTTCTATAGGTTGGATTGCCATTGTCTGGTAACACTAGAACCTGGGCAGGATTTGCATCATTCACCAGGTGTTTACAAGAGACAAGGTGGCTTCCTTCCTTCCCTCTTTGAAACCATCCTAAGTTGCAGAGCACTGGCAAGGGAGACAGCTGCTCTTTGTATGACTTCCAGGAGGGAGCGAGACTTGCTGGATTCTCTGGATGAGGAATGAGAAACGTGCTCTCTTCCTATTTCCCTGGTTAGATTTTTTTCCAGCGGTTGTTTGTGATAGATTGCTATGTGAACAAAGCAGCAAGCAATTGGCCCTCATTATTTTTATACAAAATCTCTGCTTCATCAGCTCTCACCAGCAGAATCACTCCAGTCTTCCCTTTCTGTTAATTGGTCTATTTCTCCATAAGGGAGCTTTATTTTTTTCACAATTCCTCTGTATTTTCTGTGTATCTTTTAGAGCAAATCAATTTTTTGAACAAGTTGCTTCCTTCAAGAGCTCTTTCCTCATTTAAGTGGGCTCCAGTGTATTAAGAACTGAGCTGGATGCAGCTAAGTTAACAACATTTCCAACCATATTCCTTGGGTATTTCTCTGTATTAGCTAGGTTTAGGGAGTTGCCATGGAGGTGTATTTGCCTCCAGATGAGTCAGAATTATTTAAAGATGTCTGTCTGGATCAGAAGGTTTTATTCCAAATTATGAAAGGTACTCAAGCCTTCATCTTTAAGCAGTCCCTGCCCCTACAGCTCTCTTCAGATGGACTTGCTGCCACTTTGTTCTCAAAGCGCTTTCCTCTTTCAGGTCTTCTGCACTGGTGCCTTTGCAGGGTGTCTTCTCTATTTCCCTCTACTGCAATTGTAGGCAACGACACTTTTAACCAAAGACCTAATGCACACCTTTGAAATCAGGAAAAATGTTTTCCTCCTTAGGCTTCTCTAGGTATTTTATCACCCACTTTCCACCTGCTGCCCTCCAAGGAAGTTAAAAGTAGCCTCAGGGCTTCTCCCTTCTAAATCCTCAGTAAATACAGGGTGACTGAGACTTCTCCCCTCTTTTTGCTCACGATTTCTGTATGGTCTTCTTTTTCAAAGTGAGGTCTCCTTACCCAAAGAGATACAACAAAAAATAAACTGTAGAAAGAACAATTCAGGGTCAGATTTCTTTCACTGGGCATTGCATTAATGGCTATTATTATAGTATTCCTGGGTGGAATAAAGAAATGGTAAGAGAGATGTGCTGAGTAGCCTCTTTCTTCTCTCTGCTTCCTGAGGGCCATGCACTATAGCACCTTGGAAATTCTTCACCACTTGTCTTGAGTGCAGAAGTGCTCAGCTTGGCACTGAGAGAGCACATTGCTTCTATGGGCTGCACCACTTCTCTTAGAATCACGGAATCATAGAATCATTGCATGGCTTGGGTTGGAAGGGACCCCAAGGATCATCAAGTTCCAAACCCCCTGCCATAGGCAGGGTTGCCAGCCACCAGATCAAGTACTAGATCAGGTTGGCCAGGGCCCATCCAACCTGGCCTTGAACACCTCCAGGGACGTGGCATCCGCAGCCTCTCTGGGCAGCCTGTTCCTGCACCTCACCATGCTTTCAGTAAAAAACTTCCCCCTGACATCTAATCTAAATCTCCCCTCCTTTAGTTTAGTTTTCTCCTATCCTAGGTGGGCTTTCCTCATTCTACAGGAACATTATATCAAGCTGTTTAGTGCCTAGTAGTTACCTACTTTAATTTCACTTTTTTCCCCAGCCTCTGCACTCGTAAGATATCTGAGAAGATGCTATCAGTTACTTCTTTATGCACACCCACATTTGTTCATCTCTGTGCTAAGTAATATAATTACTGATGTCTGCAGAGATTGCACATACAGGTATGAAGACCAAAATAGTAAACAGATGTCAAGCATAATTATGATATACATGTGTGAATGTCTTCATCTGTACATGAAAAAGAACTTAAAAAATATTTTGGTTGTGGTCTTTATCCAAATTTACTTCACCAGCCTCAGGTTTTGCACTTATCTCTAATTCTGCATTACCTCAAAACAGGGATTTCCCATGTTACTTTTAGATGCCAGAAGCACTTGTCAAATAGAAATAGGTCTGATACAGCAGTGTGGAGCAGCATGACCTGGAATTGCTTGCTGTGGGCAGCCTTGCTTTACCTTTATGACAAAGTCCAGAGGAAGACAAAAATTGCTAAGAGAATTAGTCTACAGGTACAGCATAGTGAATTCAGTGGTACTAAAGGAACAGGAAAGCAGACTCTCAGTTGGTGTAACAATTCCTGAAGTTCTTCAGCAAGGCTTTGTTAAATGACTCTCTTTTCCCAAATGCATGGTATTTCAAATTGCAGGCAATGTAGTATGGACAGCAAAAGTGTTATCTGATGAGATCAAGTGGATGCTTGATTCTATTTCATAGGCATAGATTTTGACGCCATTTTTCTTCTAACTTCTTGATAATAGAAGGCAAATTTTTTTGTTGCTGTTGTGTTTTGTTATGCTTTCACCCTCAACAAACTGGTGGGGTAAGATTCAGTAGGAATGTGAAGGATGAAAGCTACCAAACTTTCTTCAGACTGTTCTAGGCACATATGTTTTGTCTATCTGTACAGCTTCTGTTGTCAATGATTTGTTTCTTTTCACACCTAATCATGATGTCAAAATCCGTACAAACAGGTTCTCATCTTTTTCTGGTGTTGCATTGATCGGAACTCTGGAAGACTCTTGCTAGTCATGCAGTCAGGCATAGCCAAACACAGCAGATCAGAAAATTAGTGACAAACTGATTTATCAGTAATGTGCAGAGGCAGAAGAACTGAAATATTATGGATGTGTACTACTATTTCACTGTGCTTTTGTTGACAAGATAATTAACATCTAACAAGGTTCTTGGTTCTGACAAAGCCCCTTGAGGAAAAAAAAATGGTTTCACAAAAAATATTGTAAAATTGAAAGGAACTGAGTCACAAAGATGTCACTCTCAAGAAACTGAGGAAAAAAACACAACAACATCATAGGCCTGTGATTATTTCCATTTGCAGGAAAGTAATCTAAAGAGTTAATTGTCCACCAAATAGATAGTAGTCCACCAAATGTCTTCCTCGCTTGGGAGGAAAGCACTCACTGTGCTGCCATTTGCAGTCTCCTCAAACATGATCTCACACCAATGTATGAGTTCAAAGTGCTAATAAGGAGAGTGGCAGATGAAGTGTCCATCTTTCACCACATCCCAAGAAGGTTGAGGCATATGGTCTTCTTCTAACACTTGCATAGTATGTGGTCGTGGGGGCTGGGATCCTCTGGCTGTTTGGGAACGTGGCTGCCCCATTTGTCCTTCCCACCAGCACGTCACTGCTTTGCACAGTTCCTGGCAACTATCACACAGCACAGATCTCCTCTACCAGATCTCTCCAAGAAGATCTGGAGCACCAGAACATGGGCTGTTTGCCACCGCAATGGTCCTTCTGTCAGTGTCCCTCAGAAATCATTTCCTGCATAAGCAGAGCTTCCTCCATATTCTGTAAGCTTGGAGAAAAGCAAGTGGAGAGAATTTAGTAACCGTTTCTTCACGTAAGAATAGATTTACTGCTTTTCTGGAGTTGAAATGAAAACTCATTTTTAACTGATACTTTTATTACTTTCGATGTATTATTTTCACCTTTCGCTTGGTGATTCTGCTGATTATTTGAGAATATTGGGTTTTTTAATGGCTTTTTATCAGGCATAGGAAAAGTACACAAACTTCTGAGCTGAAAATGTTCAGAAGAGAAACAGACTGACTGAAAATCTGGCTTGCACCCAGAACCGCTGTGTTACCCAAATTATTGTAAAATTGGAGGGAATTATGTTTTTGACTTGTTTATGCTCTTGACATTAGAAATTCAAGCCACAAAAGCTCAGGAACCAACCTGAGCTTTCTAACTTAGGAAACTTGGCTCCCTCTGTAGTCAGTGAAGAGAAAGAAATAATCTCCAGATAGGCGTTTCAGCTTAAGAGATCAAAACTGGCTTGTTTTTTTCCACAAACAATTAGAGGTCCTGTAGCTGATTATATGCACACTACAGGTTTCCCAGTTTGCTAACGCTTTCATTCATCTTTCACTTACTTTCAGTTTCTCAACCACTGAAAAAATCTTTACAAGAAAATATTCAGGAGCCAGTGAAACTTGCAAGCAGGATTTTTCACTTGTTCTAAGTTCAGGTTACATATGTAAAGCTTCCTCTTTTATAAAATTGGATATATTATTCTAACTTTTAGAAGAGCCAACACTGTTTTCTGAAACTGACCTTTACATCTAATGTTACAGCCAATTATGCAAAATCCTCCCAAAGTCAGATCATTCCTTCTGTTTTATCTATATGAATGGCATTCCTCAGAATGGTTTCACACACATCTTTCATTGCTTCCACCTCTTCTGCAGATTTGGCATATAAATATCAACCTGTTTGTAGTATTCACAGACAAAATTTTGAATATTGATGGGATTTTCCTCTGATTTAAATGTAAAGGGCTTTGTGCCACATGAAAGCCTTCTTTTCCACTCCTTTTCTAACTTGTTTCTTTACACAGACACTAAATTACTTTTTTTTCCTTGGTGATTGTGACCAAAAGGCTTGAGTCCTGTAAATCAAGCAAGCAGGCTTTTAAATTGTTGTCGACCTTCAGCAGTACAAGTTAGGAAAAAGTATCATGTTATCTTCCATGTAGATGCAGCTGGTGAAACTAGAAATATATAAGGAGGAAGTGTAGGACCTGTCTGCCCTGCTCTGAGGCTGAGCACAACTCTTCTCAGTTTGCAGTTCTGGTAGTGTGGCATGGAAATTACTCATTCACTGAGTAATCGCAATGGCTTTGAGGAGTGTCTTTCTTTTTTCTTTTCTTTTCTTTTCTTTTCTTTTCTTTTCTTTTCTTTTCTTTTCTTTTCTTTTCTTTTCTTTTCTTTTCTTTTCTTTTCTTTTCTTTTCTTTTCTTTTCTTTTCTTTTCTTTTCTTT
>NW_024962264.1:17737302-17764535 GCF_019238085.1 Lagopus leucura | reverse complement strand
TTTCTTTTCTTTTCTTTTCTTTTCTTTTCTTTTCTTTTCTTTTCTTTCACTCGAGCACACAGAAAAACAAACTTTAAAATAAAAATTTTAAAAAATCTATTTTTATTTATTTATTTTTTTAATTAGGAAATATTTTCATTGTGGCACTTGACAGGAAGCAGAAACAAAAAGTCTCAAAACTCCTTTGGAAAATTTTAATTTTTTAAAGCTAGTAAAATGTTTAAATTGTCAAGTTGTTTTGAGGTTTGTAATAAAAACCAAAATACGTGTGTAATGCAGTATTTTTCATACAATATATTTGATGGTGTGGTTACAAAGACTGGAGATGGCATCTCTGCTTTCATTTGGTCAAACTCACATCTTAACCATATTGTTTTTTTAATCTATTGCTACCTTAAATGAGCATTGCTGGTTTGCAAATTTTTTTCCAAGTCTAAACAAATCTCCCATTGATCTTATCAGGAATTTTACTCTGATGTGAGATTCTAAGTTAATTGTTAATGAAAATGAACACGACATCAGTAAAACAGTTTTTACTGTCTAGTGCTTTCGGAAGGTTTGTTTATAGAGCTTATAACTTAAGAAGTAAGTTTGCACGTCTTCCAACATAGCCTACAAACTTGCTGAAAATAAAGAAGCGACATCAGGAGCTAATATCAGTGTTGACAAGGACAAAAACAGAAACCCAGCAGCAAATTCTCTGTCAGCCTGTTTAAGACAGAGATTTGAAACTTTCTCCAGCTTGTGGGTAATATCACATTTCTCCCTCCTCTGTCCCCACCCTCCTACTGAGATCAAAAGACAATATTCATGCCTCTTTGTAAGCATTGTGCCATCTGCACAGCTCCATTTGTAGAAGCAAAGTCCAACTTGTCCTCAGCTTTCTTATTTAGATGTACAATACAGAGAGTGCTGCTAGAGATGTGATGTAGTAGTTTTGTTACGTATGAGCCTAAAACCTGAAACCTGCCCTGTGTGCTCAGTCCTAGTGGTAACAGCTTCCCACAAAGTCAGGAGTCAAGATCGCAATCAGTATCTTGAGGTAAAATATGAGCACTATAAGTTTTTGTTTGTTTGTTTGTTTGTTTGTTTGAAGGCCACAACTCTAGCAAACAAAAATGTGATTTAAAGCTATTTATGACCTGCTACGGTTGTCTGTTCTTTTACTACACTGAGGTAAGGTAAGATCATGGAATCATAGAATCATAAACAAGTTGGAAAAGACTTCTAAGATCATCTAGTCCAACCATCCACCTACCACCAATACTGACCAGTAACCACATCCCTTAGTACCACACCTATACATTTCTTGAACACCTGCAGGGACGGTGACTCCACCACCTCCTCGGGCAGCCTGTTCCACTTTCAGAGAAGTTTTTCCTAATATCCTGAACCTTCCTTGGTGCAACTTGAGGCCATTCCCTCTTCTCCTATCAAGATCCATTGGAAGCCACAAGAAATGTTCTTCAGATGGTCACCACCTCTCCAAGACTGAGTTGATTGGGGGCCTGGCTGTCACTGGTAGCTGGGGCACTGTTTCTTATGTTTGTGCAGCACAGAGACGTGAAGCTTCCCTTACAGAGTTCTAGGCCTGTCCGCAGTGCTGGCCAAGGGCCAAGGATGTCTCTCTTGAGAGGTTATGGGACAAATCAGATGGAGGAAACATCTTTAAAGAGGAAATAGAAATTGTAATTGACAAATCAGTAGATGTGTTTTCTGAGATGGTCAAAAGCCAGGGTTGCATGTTTGGAAAAGAGGACTCTACTGTTTTTAAATAAAGTACCTGCAAGTAAAAATAGTGATTATTCAAACAAACTGAAGAACCTAAAGGAAGTTACAAGACATGGGGAAAAAATACTAGAAAGTTTATAGCAATCAGTATAGCTTAGAAGATAGAAATGTAAGAAACAGAGGTACAAAGGGATTCTTTCTAGGAAAAAAAACTTATGGAAAGAATAATCCAGGAATTATTTATTCTCTCTGAAATCAATTGAATATGAATATACTGAAAGTATTGCTAATAATGTAGAAAATATGATAGTGCTCAAAAATATGTTGCTGTCATGTTGGGATTATCTACAAGGCACTTTTATTGTGGAGAGATCCAGATGATATCAACAGCTGGGGGTGAAACCTTTTTCTTTCCAACAGTAGCTCAGGAGAATTTAGCGACAGGCATGGAGTCTGAATGCAGACATCTGCTGGTCTCATCACCCTGCTCGGTTGGAGAACCCAGGGCCTCCCACCATGTTTTCAAATGTCACACATTTGTTTACCCATAATCTCTTCCTGATGTCATCTGGACTCTCAGAGCACTTCCCATGGAACTGCAAACTCTCAGATCAACCATTCTCTTTATCTGAGTGACGCCTTGTCTTCTAGATGTCTCAATAAATTGAGCCATGCCAGACTTTAAGTTTTGTGTTTTGCATGCTAGGTGAGCTGTTCACGTGTCCTACTCCTATACAATTGTGTATTTAGGCTGTCTAGGCAGGCAGTTGTGAGCAGATGCACTTTCCATGCACACAGACGCATCTTCCACCCCTCCAACAAGGAGAAAGCCTTGTGTGCAACCTGCTGTCTTTCCCTAACTGAGCCTATCTGAGACAAAGTCCTCTGAACTCTAGGAGAGGGCAGAGAAGGCATCTCTATTGAAGATATATATGCAGTAATTGGCCAATACGCTACACAGTTTTTCTTTATTCAGTCATGGCATGTTATGGGCTGGATTTGTGCTTGCTTCACGCTATCAGCAAATTAAAAAGGAGTGAGTCATTGGTGGAGTTGTACAAATTGTCCTTTCACTCAGCAGGAACAGGAATAAGCTCCCCCCATTTGAAGAGACTGTACAAACTGTCCATGTTTTCCTGTCCCTGATCATCAAGTTCTTAAGGGTATACCATATTCAGTTGCTAAGTAAACTGCCCTAAGGTCTTTACACCAGAGAAGAGAACAAATAATCTTTTAGAATACGTCTAGATGTATATTACCACGAGAGAATGAGTTTCTCTGCTCTAGGCTGGTCGGTCTAGTTGCTCTGCAAGGTAGCATTCAGTAGCACTGCTTCAGGGATTGAAGTCACCTGGCTTTTGTGCAGGGCTAAGGCAGAGTTGTCATAGATCCTAATAACCAGGCTGCTCTGATATGGCTGCAGAGCGGTATTTGTGGGAGTGCAGGCCATGCACCTACCTTCTACTAGACTTCCTGTTCGCTGGCTGTGCGTGTGAATGCTGCAGATGAGCAACAGCTGAAAAGGCTTGGTTCTCTCCCCATTAAAAATAAATTGCAAAAATTGTATTGATTTCGGTGCAAGGAGATTGGACTCTTAGCCTCCGAGAGGATATTTAATATATTCTGTTACTTGCTTCTTAATGGGATACAGTTATACTATGCCGCACATGGAGCTGCATATGATACAGCGCCCTCAGGCTGCTTGGACAATGCGCTCTCCACTTCAGAGACTAGTACATAAATACAGTTCACATGCTCCGTCTTTAGTCATGCCACAGTTTTGTCAACTACATCACATTTTCCTGCCTCAGGCTGTGGTGTGTGCTGTTAACATGCATCTCCGGACTCAGGTCAGAGAGCACAGGGACAGCATGGCATTGCTTCTGTTTTCTCGGGACTTTCCTGTCTTTCCTTGCCATGCAATTAACTTGCTTCGTTACTCTTGTAGATTTTGTTTAGCTTTTTTTTTTCTTCCCTACTACAGCATATAGCCTCTCCACCTTTTGTCTCAAGTATGCACCCAAAAGAGAAGTAGTGTACTCTTTCAAGGCCTCATCTACAATACTGAATTCTAACCCTGAAGATTTAGCCCATGATAATTAGTCTCCTTGGCCTAGTAATGTTATCGTGAGTTGAAGTGTAACAAAAGAAGATCAAGAAGGGCAACACCTTTTTCTCTCAGAAGACTCTGAAGTTAAATTTAAAGTAAATGCAACGTACATAGATTGCTCCAAAAATAATGCCTCCTATTTGTTTCCATGGAAACTACAACAGATATTGAGTTATCACAATAACACTAATTGATAAGAGAAAAATCTTAGCTACAAAGCACTATTTATCAACATTGTTACCGCCATTAACTGATTCACATGGATGAGTTGATTGAGTTGCTCTTTATTTCGTGGTGTGACAACTGTACACGGCCCTCTGGAACACTGCTTGTCTTTCAGGTCTCTGTTGCCACTACTGAAACACACTACCCACCACCTCACCGTGCTCACATCCGCTGTTTGGTCTTCAGCAATGTTCAGCAAGTGTCAATGAATGTCAATTGGTGCCATTTTTTCCACGTGGAGGAATTCAATTCCGATGCACTTCCATGTCACACACCATTCTGCCAGACTGCCCCTCTGCTGCCATTTGTCACATGGCAACAAACTGTAATGGAATATTGGTGGGAAGGTTCAACTTTTACTGCCATACCACTAACATCTGCCTCTGACGTCACGGACTGACATAACAACATGGGAGGCATTACTTTGGACCAGCCCTTGTAATTTGCATGACTCATCTCATTTTATTTTATTTCTCAAGCAGAGCTAGCAAATGTTGAAATTTAGGAAAATAAGATCCTCTTTAGACTGTTCTGAGCAAGAGTGACCTACTTTCTATCTCAACTTGCCATCAAATCTACACATCTTCCTCCAACTGTCACTGTCTTCCAGAAGATTTTAAACTTATGCTTCCTTAGAATTGCTGGGAATTTATCATATATTGAAGTTTTGGTTAAACTTTGAATCATCAAAAATTACTAAGGAAAAAAAGCTGTCTCTTCATTTTCAGAAATACTGTGCTCAACCATAGAGAAGGAAACATCTTTCAATTTTTCTATATGAAATTCCATAGAAATGGGAGGAGAACAGGACTCTCCATCAATAAATCCTTTTTATTTAATGAACGCCCAGCACACTGCAGCTGATGGGCCAGGCAAATCAGGTCAGTGGGGCTTTGCTGTTCCACATCTTCACGTGCAAGGTTTCTCTCAGGATGCATTACTTTGAGATTTCCTTCTCTCTCCCTCTGGACTGATCTCACTATAGCCTAATGTATACAGCAGTGAAAAGATGAAAGCTGACCAAGGGCATGCAGAAGGCAGTACTGAAAATCCCTTTTCCCCTGTTCTTGTTGTCTGACTCCACCCCTTAGAAAGACTTTTGTCTATGAAAAGCAAAATCAACAAAAAACCGTGTAGATTCATGACTTGCTTTAGTCTTCAGCAGTAGCATTTGATGAATGAACAAAGGGACTGTTTAGCTTCCTGTACTTTCTGAATTCAAAATGGAGAGCACTTTCCAATAACAGTGATTTCTTTCATCTTAGAAATACTCCTTCATAAAGAAAGCATAGCTAATACAAATCACAATGATAGATGTCTATTCCTTGTTTCCTTTGCAACAATTTAGCTGTGTCACTTGTTTCTAATGCCTGAGCATTCATTGTCATCATTCTAAATCTGTTAAATCACAAAAGGATGGAAAATGTTAATAGGAAAAGGAAGAAAGGGGTAATCAGAACAAAATCTGAGAGACAAATCCATCTTCAAAACATAGTTGCAGCTGAAAGGAGCTGAAGGCATAAACTCATAGCCAAATTCTAGCTCCTAAATGTAGCTTATGGTGCATCTCACTGAGAAAGATGATTGTATCCCTCTTGGTTTGGTATCCCATTGTGTTTCTGCCTGGAGTAGGGCAGTGACTTATGTAAAGGATGTTTGCATTTAAGTAAGTACTGAGACTGCTGCTGGGACATTGTGCTGATCCTCTAGAAACATGTTACTGGAATGGAGAGAATGGGTGGCCAACATCCCAAGCTTTTCTCCAACATCCCAAGCTTTTCTGCAACTCCACAACTAGTCAGGACTGGAGCTGTAGGTAACAGCTGGAGATCTGTAGGTAACAGCCATCCCATTTATCCATGGGCTGATATGCAGTGTTGAATGGCTCCAACCTCACTGCTGTTGCTCTACCGGCTCTGCCACCACAAGTGATTCTTGCCAGGCACTGTGTTTGTCTTTCTAATTTCTTCCCGAGTTAATATGTCTGATAAAAGCTTTTTGACCCCTTTCCTGTTATGTGTATCTCCCCTGCTGCAAAGGGTGAATTTGTCAATACGGGGCAATACAGTGTTTTTTGTTTACCAGCAGTAGCATAATTTTATTGCTGCCCTTGCTGTCCTATTTTGTCCTTCAGCATAGATAGTTCAGCATAAAGTTTCTCTTCTGAGTATGTGGTCTGATGTGTGCCATGCACTACATGGTAGATATGGCCATGCAATACTAAATCCCATTCCCAGGGAATGGCTAATGTTACTGGAATTGTTACTTAATCCTCTGAAAGCTTTAGTGTTGGAAATGGCACACACAGGCTTGCAAAAAAAACCCAAAAAAACAAAGGGAGAAAAGGCCACAAAATACTGTGAAGTAAACAAGATCTGGTTTGCAGAAGCTGACTAGAGACAGCACAGCATAGGCACTTCCTAAAGTCACAGATTTTCTTTGTTGCCTCTGTGCCTGCTTCCTGAAGGACTGAAGTATTTTCATGGAGTCCAGATGTAAAAAGACAATAGGTCAGTATAATTAAATACTCAAAGCAAAAGCATATCATAGCCACTAAATTGTGTAGTTAACACCAAGAATTAGGCTTCCAATGTCAGAAGTGTCACACTGAAGTATCGTAATTATTGAGGTCCTGCTGTAAACTAGACATTGTTGGGAAAGATAAAAGAAGTTACTTTGCTCTCAATAGAGTAAGTTTGCATTGGCATTTTTTATTGATCAGATATCCCTGGTGAACATACTGCATCCTTAGTAATACAGTATTTATAAAACCCAGCAAAAAAGAGAACCCTGACATCCCGTAACAGCTATGTAGGATGTGGCATTTTGTGTAAAACAGTAGAGTAGAGTAGGAGAAGCCTCAATGCTGTTCCTGAAAGAGAGCACTCATTCACTTGAGATGTCCAGCTGAATGAGTGACACGAGCAAGGGTTGCAGAATTTGGTCAGTTGGTAGAAACCAAGCATTGATAGAAGTAAGGCCCAGGTATAATTTTTAATATATCCCACATGCACCCTTTCTCATATTTTTCTTTATACACAATTGAAAGGAAACTTATCTAGAAAGTGAGAGGCTGACATGCCACATCATGACATTACTACACCGTTGTGTTTTGTGAGCCATATTCAATGACACCCTTGAGTGATCTGTTCCAATAATACAGATAACAGCTAGTAGGATGATTCACCCATCAAGCAATAACGAGCAGCCATTGCATCACCTTCTGTTGTTTATTGTACCCTGAGGCTTTTCAGAATACAGTTGCCTTGATAAAAAGATAAAAGAAGAGAACATAAAACTTGGGTGAAAGAAAATTCTTATTAAACTGATTCTACTTCTTGTCTCCTCTTTCTCTGTTCCCTTTAAAGTTATTATTAGTAAGGCCGGAGTGTTTGATAGTGAACAGGCATTTGTGTGAGAACCATTATTGGTGGAGTAACACCTCTCAACGAATGTTCAATTCAGTGAATAAATGAGGCCCGAAGAATGAGTGTAGGATAGATAGTTAGAGCAAAGTCAAGCCCAAGACTGAGAGACTATGACATTAGTAGTTGAATTCTGAAGGTTTTCTTCCATCTACTTAGATTTTCTGGAAGTCAGTAAGATCTCTGCCCATGCAAGAGATCTGAGTAAAACCTGAGTGATCCCTTAGGCTTTGAAGATATAATAGTGTTTATGTCTCAAGCTCCTCTCAGAGTTCATAATGAGCATTAATTAAATATACCTTAGGGCTCCCTATGCCAGAGCAAAGTACTCTTGCTCTCTTTAAAGAGACCCAGGAAACCAGTCACTGCACGGGAGAAGTTCCTCTAACAGGATTTGGAGTTTCTCCTGGCTCTGGGTCCTTTTTCAAAAGACCCTGAGTTGCTAATCCCTGGACATCCAGGGATTTTTAGGGGTTCTGACTTCCTCCAGCTCCCTGTGTCTTCAGACAGAGATGTTGGTGCTTAGAGCTCCATGTGCCTATATTCTGCTTATCTTTAAGAACAGTAAGCAGAGCATCTAGAGTATTTAGTAGCCAGTCAGTACAAGATGCTGAAGACACAGAATGTACTTAATTATGTGAGGTAGGCATTAAGTGCTAACTTACTAATAAATATACCTGAATCATTAATCTCAGAGATCATAAATAGGAGGTCCCCTCTAGTCAGCAAAGATATAACTCATCGCGTGCATTTAAGTAATTCAACACAAATTGTTCTGCGTTCAAAAAGTGGTGTCAGATTTTACTCTGGGTGGATATGTTAGACCTTCACAGTTGAGACTTCATAGTGGGAGAGCTGACAAACCCTCTGTTGCAGAGTACCCTACTTGATGTGCCATCGCAACCCAGAGAGTACAAAGAAATGATGACATCATTTATTATCCAGGAGCCTCATGCTGAAATACTGACAGAGAAAAAACTCGCCCATTGTCGTCAGAGCCACTAACCCTGATAAGTTATTCTGATCAAAAGACATTTCATTTATTCTGATCAAATTGTTTATTGGCTGTTTCAGAACCAGCACCCATGGGAACCTTGATAATGATGAAAAGCTGGAGGACAGGACATGGGGATGGACTTACTGTACAACAAGTTATCATGATTCATACTTTCTTTTGCTGCTGCTGAACATACTATGCATGTGACCAGAACTTACTCATAATCACAAGCAGAAATTCTGCTACTTGACGTGATGGCACTAGCCATGATCTGTGTAAGCTCACTGCTTGAGCCTAGGGTAACAGCCAGCACCGACTCGATGAGAGGTGACAGAAGGAGGAGGTAATGTTAGGTGCTTTGATAGAACAAGACAGAAAGAGCACTGCAGATTCTTTTCCAAAATAGGCTCAGCATGGGTTGTCAGTCCTGGAATACCTGGCAAATGTTTACACAGCAATGAGTCCCCCCCTTTGAGACAATCCTACCAATGGAAGAACAAAATCGAAGGCAAATCATCAGCACTCTGTGTGCAAGTTCCCTGCATCCTACCATGTAGCATATGAATTGTATGCACTCCTAAGAATTTCATGCTAATACTCACATTCTTTTTTTTTCTGTATTCTTCCTAAAAGCTTGCCAAGATAAATTACTCTCTCATTTTCCCTAGATGAAATCCAATTTGTGGCACTCCTGATTTGCTGAAATATCTATGGTGCCTCCAAGTTTTTTGTGGTGCACTTGAAAGCAAAGTTTGGTTCATAATTCATGAGAAGTTCGCTTTAATTTTTATATCCAGATTGTGCCATAAATCCTCACATTTTCACTTTGTCAGCCACCTAAAGCGAGGGAAAAGTTTATAACTATTGCCCCATGACTAATACAAGGCTTTCCCTGCAGCAAAGTGACCGTCAGGAGGAAACTCACCAGACAGTCTCAGTGACGACCTGGGGGGGGGTTGTTGGAAGCCCCTCTGGGACAATGCTTTTTCCTGCTTCTGGAAGTCCCTCCTATTTCCACATTGGCTTCTGCATCCGGCACTTTACCAGGATTCTCTTTCACATCAAAGTATCTCTCCCCAGGCTACACATGTAGGGGCACAGCCTTAGTTTCTATGGGAAATAGTTTTATCCCAAAGGAAAGGGAAAGAAATGTTTGGCTTAAATATGCTTAACGCTCCCCCTTCTGTATAAGGAGGTCTGTTGTTGCACTTTCTGTATTCCCCTGGGATATTAACATGCTCTTTACTGCACTCAAGATTATTTTCTTAGTTGAGGTGTTTAAAACAGACTGTGGGGGAATTTTGCTGTCATCCACACTGGTTAAACAAACATCAGGCTAAAAGTCTGCTAAATTAATGGTATCTTTTTTTTTTTTTTCAGTGTGTGTTTTTGTTTTGCTAGTCTTACCCTTAGGATGAGTTGGTTCCAGTTCTACCATTTAAAAAAGCTCTATCATGCAGGCAGTGTGAAGTTTCTGCTTCTCTCCTAAAGTTATTCCAAACAGAGAGAGAGCACCAATGTATGGGTGACAGAGCTGCTGCTTAGCCCTGTGAACAGATGGGGAAGCCACGAATTTGTGTTCTAATTGAAGCCAAGGAGCGCATTTGATAAAGAGCTCTGACCAGAGATGAGCAGCAGACTCCATATATTGCTGAATACCTTGTGCAACCTCAGTCAGCTCACAGAAGGAAAATAAATCTCTGGATACAAGTCTGCTCCTGAGTTGAGTACACCCCTTGAGTAAACAGCATACACTGAAAAGCTATAGGCTTTGTGATAGCAGTTATCATGGCTTAAGGATATTGATGTGATGAGTTTTGTTAGGACCAGCTGACCTAACATACAGAGCAGATGAACATTTTAGTGTACAAACCCATTTTTGAGTTTAATGAGAAAACAGGAGTGTTCCTCATTTGACAGTGAATGTGGGATCGTTCAGAATTACACATGTGCTTGCTGGTAGCTATGACTGATATCAAGAAAGAAACTCCTGTTGACTTCTGTGGTGGTGAGTTAAACCAACTCAGGACATCCCAAACACACAGACTTCTTCTTAGTCTAAACACTTACAAAACACATATAATTTGTTAGCTCAGTTATTCACTTTTTGAAATCTCCTGAATGTGTTTGTTTTTCTACTGTTGGTGCCATTAATTCTCCCCCCATTTCCCTCAGTTGGCATTTAATCTCTTTGAGTTGATTGTTCATGCCTGCAGGATCACTGGGTTTATTTCTACACCAGGCTCTTTGATTCTGCCTGTATTTTGGGGGCTGCTTAGTTTTTTGGTTATTTGAAATGCTTTGAATGTTCCCTTTAATTACACCACTTTGTAAGAGGCTCTTCTGCAAGAGTTGCTAGCTACAACACCCCTGGTTGCCTCAGTAGTCATGATGCTACAGAGAGAAAGCATGAACAAACGTATGTAAACATTTTGTAAAGATGACAGCCACTGAAGTGCAAAATTGACATGTAACCTTCAGGAATCTTTGATTTAGTTTTGGTTTTGTTTTGTTTTTGTTTATTTTATATATTTAGTGTTACTAACAAAAGCTGAAGTGCTTATAGATATGTAAAATGTTTACCACGGAAATATGCAGAATCTGGAAATAGACCTCTAACATCTCAGCCAGAAGTGTGACATTTTTCCTGGGGACAGATTGTCAGCCATGACCAAACATGGCCCAGCAGAATTGAGGATGTATACAAATTGGAGATTGGCCAGAAAAAAGCTACAGGAATGATAAAAGGTTTATAAAGCATGAGTGATGAGGAAATGTTGAATGAACCAAGTTTGTTTAGTCTATAGAAGAAAGACTAGAGGGAAAAGTATGAGTTTTTCAGTATGTAAACAATCGCTTTAAAGAGGACAGTCACCATTTGTTCTCCATGGCCACTAAGAGAAGGACAAAAATAAATCAATGTAATTTGCAGAAAAGACATTTTAAGTTACACTTTGGGAAGAGCTAGGGAGGTCAGTTTCTTCCTCTGGATGTTTTGCTGACATTGGAATTTGTCTCCCTCTTGCTACTTGAAGAAGTACCTGAAGGAGCTTCATTGAGCTTCTCCCAGTGGTTTGGGAAAAATTCCCAACCTTCCATCACATCTAATTCCAGTCTTTCCAGCAAGGAATATGGCTTGTGGTGTCATGAGGGGAGAATGCTGTTGCATATTTTAACAGCCATCACATTAGGCCAATTGTTCTGGGCCCTCACTGCCACCTTGAGGAAGTTTTCAATGCACATGTGTCTTGTGCCATGATATCAGGCTTCTCAGCATGTACGAACAGCCATTGCATGGTCTGATTTGCAGTTCTGTTGGAAACAGCAGAAAGAACAAGGTATTTGCTGTGCCTGCGGCACAGTGACTGTGCTTGAGCTCAGGAAGGGTGTCTTCTGGCACAGGCAGGTGGTGGGTTGAGGACAAAGTGGAGGAGCAGCTGAAAAAAATGGATACTTGAGACAGGGTTTTAAAAGCACTGAAAAAACTGCAAGGCTGGTATATTTAGGCAATATGGGAGGTAGCCTGGGAACCTTCAGAAAATGTCCTTCCATCATGTCTTACCTTACAAACGCTTTCCAGGGACTTCTAATTTATTTATAATTAATTACTAGTGTATTTATTATTATCAATATTGATTTCAGTTTATGAGGCAAGACACAAAGTTAGCATGAACCATCGTGTGCAAAACCTGAAATACTTCCAGGTTGCTGTGCCAAGTTGATGAGAGCCAGTGCCACACGTGGCATCGAGGGATGCCTTACTGCCAGACTACCAGAGAGGACAAGTGTTCTGGAGGCAGAACTGCCTTCAGATGTAGAGGCATACCCGGGTAGCCTCGAGCAGGCAATGGGGAAGGCAGTATACTTCTGAGATTAAGTCCTATCTGTGTCTTAATAAAGACAACTCCTCTGTACGGTATCTTTCAGCATCCTGTTAATTAAAAAGAGGATTAGGATAAATTTACAAAAATAAATAAATTAAAGAGAAAGCAACTTCTGCCAAAAAATGAACTTTCATGTTCTACTCCTGCCTGACACTAACTTCCCAGGAGCCAACTTTCTTAGGGAATAGCCTGTTATCAGATGAAGAAAGGATTGAACAAGAAAGATATTCCTTTGTTATGAAAGCCACCCCCTTCTAACAAGACTTTCTCCACCAGCTTTTAATGCTCGCTGACTTACTTCTGATCTCTTGGCATCTTTGTATTTTCCCACCTGTCTATCAACCTCCTCTGAGGGTATTTTCCTTCTTGAAGCTAAACTTTGCAACACAGCTAAAAGAAAGCAAACAGAAATGGCTTCAATCATTCTCATTGCTTAAAAATTCATAATCATTTCTATAGCCAAAGGCAGAAAAGCTAATTATTTACTGTCCCAACCAGTCTTATCACCTCCTGGGAAAATGTGCTATTGAGCTGGCTGCACTGATACATCTGCAGAAATCAGCTCTCAACCTCAGGACCCAAGTGTACTCATCACCAGTGGGAGTTTTTCAGCTTTGAACAGCAGCAGCAGCAGCAGAAGCAGCAGCAGCAGCAGCAGCAGCAGGCTAACTGTGAGGTAGAAAAGTCAGACACTGGGGAGTGGGAAGACAGCAGTGTCATGCTTCTCTCCCTAGAGAACCTTCTGGCCATCTTGACACTGGCATTTACATAAGAGCAAGCTATTTAGAAGAGGATTTTCTTTTTTTCTTTTTTAAAGTGCCATGCAAGAGAAGAGCCAGAATCTGGCTGATGTGGGCAGATACCTGTTCACAAATCTTTGCCGAATGGTGGCTCTGTCTTTCTCTTTGTTTTGTTTTTTTTTTTTTTGTTTGTTTGTTTGCTTGCTTTTTACTGGAAAAATGCCCAGCTGTGAGAGAGTTTGGGGACTAGGACTCACTCTCCCCCTAACCCACCTTATACTGCAGTTGGATCCCACTGGAAACTCTTGTCTATGGACATCCTGTTCCTTATTCCTTTGAAGCAACCTTTTCCCTCTCCTTCTCTGTCTTCCAAGGGCCTTTCATAATCTACCTCTAAACTTAGTTCAGATACAACATTTGTGCCTTCTGCAGAACATGTTCTGGACCAAAAAGACCCTCCCTTTGAGACCTCAAATTCTTTGAACTCCCTCATCCAAATTCACAACAGGCACTTCCTCCTCGTCCTTTTCTTTGAGCAGTCTCTTGCTTTTATTGTCAACTTGAGTAGACTTGCTGCATTTCTCAGCCAATATTAGGAAGATAAACTTGAAAACACAGCTTATGCTGAGGTAGCAGCATGGGCTAATGGAGAAGCCATTTGCTAGTCTGTATGAGAGCAAAAAGCAGCAGAAAACTACAGTGCGAACCTCATTCATTTAGCCGACATCTTCTAAACCACCAGAAGCATTTTAATAGTTTTATTCAAGTTCCCATACATTTTGCTCGTAGGAAAGTTGTACTGTGAATGATACATAATAATGCTAAAAAATTAGATTTCACTGTGACCAAAACTCAGTAAAAATTGAACGGTAAGCAGGCCTGAGTGAGATTAAGAAAAAAAAGATCTTACTTCTTACAAATAAGTGAAGTATTGGTGGTTTGTAGCATGAAGCCATTGCAGGAAGCAGGGAGTAAAGGAAAGGAATAATTTGCATCAGTGCCACACCACTGAGGAGCAGAAGGCATGATCTCCAGCATGGTCTTTAGGCCTAGGTCTAAGCTCCAGTACATCCAGACAGCTGCTCACAGGTTTGCTCCTCCTGGTCCTTTTGCACTCTGGCTATGCCCCAACCCCTTGAAACCCAGCTCCCCTTAGCTGGTCTGGCTGCCTTTCCTAGCCCTGTCTCAGCTTTTCACATAGCAGTCCTCCTTCCTAGCCTGGGGGCAGGCCAAGGGCTGCTGCTGCCAAGACTCCCTTGAGCTTGTGAGGGGCAGCATGGCCTCTTCCCAATGCCCAGCTGCAGTATTTGGCTTTGAGAGCTGAGGCTAATGCCAGCATAGTGTACGAGCTTTACGTGAAACCTCTAGATGGCTGAACTGTGTTGGTGGTTTCTGGCAGAAGGCTTACACTGGCACATGCACGGAGAAGTTTCTGCCTTTTCATTTGTTTTCACTGAGAGCATTCAGTGCTGTTTCCCAGGTCTGCCACAATTTAATAGGTAGTGAAAACTCTACAGTAATACTTCAAATGGTCACAGTCATAAAGGAATGTCAAGATTTCTTCATTGTGAAGGCACAGGACTAGCAACCTTCCCCTTCCAGGAAAACGCATACTATCCTCCTTCCCATGCTTTCACTCTCTCACTCACCCACTCAGCACAAATTCATCTTGCGTTGATTGAGTAAATGGTGCAGGAGGATGCTGACATCTGGGTGTTGGCAGTGTGTCTCCCAGATGGCTGACGTTCTTGCTTCCTCCTTTTTCAAGATAAAAGGGTACATTTTACAGCCCGTTCAATGATGTTAGAGAATTGGTCTGAACACAACAAAGTGAATAGATCAACAGTTACATTATCATCCTCTACTGCCCTCTATTGAGGATGGACCCATCTGCAGTTATTCCCAATGCAAAACAATTCTGCTGACTTAGAGGTTCAGCCTCGTGAAAATCACAGTTTTTTAGCCCGTATGTGCAGTTCAGAAAGCATTTTCATTTGCAAAGCTTAACAGGTATGCTTTCTGACATATTACTGTATCCATTATCGGCAGGTTGTATACATAATGCAAAATTGTCATGGATTAACCATCCAATCCCTTGAAAATACACAGAGAAAACCTACTGTACCAATAACCCGATTATTAACCAACCTGTGAAATAGTTCTGGGACAGGATGAGGTCATGTGGAACCTGCCCTGTACATACAATATGCCAAAGGCTCTTTACTTTCAGCCCTCACCTAATCATCTCTGATTTCAGTGGATGAAATAGCAATTAGCTATACCAATCACACTCAGAATTGGAATGACAATCCACTAATTTCTTAAAAAAAGAATGCAGAAGAAAATCTTCCTCTTGACTTTAAAAACTCTGTCTGGCAACGTGATTCCATGGCAATGTCATTCCTCCTATGGCAATATTTGTGGAAAAATGAAGGAATGTCACAAGTTATAGTGATGCTAAGAGGAGAAAAAGGATAGAAAAGATACCTTATCCTGTATCTTTTTATCATTTATCATCTGAAGATCTCTGAAGGCTTTCAAAGTAATTATTTGCAAAATAATTACTCGCAGGTAATTATCTCAAAAATCACAGTGGACAAGCAGACTGAATTTGTTTATATTTTACAAACAGAGAAATTGGAAGAAAAAGTAGTCTAAAATGTTTACATCCAAGGTGCCTAAAACTAGGATTGTCCTTCTTCTCTTGTGCTTTCAGAATAAATTTTTTCTGTTCAAAGATGTGTTTAATCTACACAGGGACAACATGGATTTCATGCTGCTAAGCTGCATGACCTAAATTTTTTTTTTTTAAACAGATATTTCCCACTGTAACATCTTCATCCTGGAGAGTAAGGATGAAAAAAAGGATGTGTTTGGGTTTCAGCTGTGAAGATTTGAAAATAAATTTCCAAGAAAATGCCACCTATTCTGTTTGATGATTCCTAATGAGAGAGAAGGAGAGATTTCCTGGCCTTTCTTCATGTTGCTCCTATTTTCATAGGTGTCCCATGCTGTTTTTAAGTTCTTCCCTTGACAGAAAAACTGTGACAAGCAAAATTTGATTTTCCATCCCTTGTATAGAAAATCATGTAATTTTTACAAAAGTAGGATCTTCACGAGTATCTTCTGAATCATGACTTCCATGAAATGACAGGTTCACATTCCAGCAGCATTCACCCATCAGTTCAAATCTGAGCTCCCTGAATGGGAGGGGTTGGGATTTTAGAAAAGAATACATGCTGCTATTACAGCTCTTATGGCATTTCATGAAAGCAATAGGCAGTCTTTTGCCAAGAAAGGATTCTCTCCCACAGACCATCTATGTGGTTTCCATCTGTGCATTAATTGGAAACTGCTTGGGGTAAAAAAGTGTTCTGCGTTCCAAATTACAGCTGTTCCAGTACCCTGGAAAGGTGCAGGGAGCTGTCTTCCCACAGTCCAGCCCTCCAAGGGGAAACCACAAGGTCTTGCTGCAGACCTTGAGCAAGAGAAATCTGGGGCATTTGGTTGGTATTGCCTGTACAGAAGTGGAGCAGTATGCGTGGTTTGTCTTTGTGTGGCAAAGGACTACTTGCTGGCTGCACTCATGCTTTGAGTCTTCAGCAGAGCACCTCCTTCTCTCTGCAAGCCATGGTTGAAGGAACTTCTATTTTGTATTGTTTCTGCTGGGTAAACATCTCTAATGTCCCCAGAACTGTTTCTGATGACTTCTTTGAGGCACGGGAGCCTTTTACATGAAACACTTAGGAGAAGCCTGGAAACACAGGTGACTCTGAGCACAGCCTGCTAATCTGGAAAGCAGCAGAGGTTGAGCAGATTGACTGCTCTGGGGCTTTGCTCTTTTACCCAGACCCTTTCTGGAAACTGAGGCTGACATATAGAAAATGACAGGAACCTCAGAGAACAAAAATGTTAGCCAGTAGGTAGGCTCTGTGTTGCTTTCACTGGGCAGGGTCTAAGAGTGGCTTATTCCTGATCAATTTATCACAACAGCATTATATCTATGCAAGGGGTAACAGTTTGGATAACAGTCACCTTCAAGAAGCACTCACAGAGCAAATCTAGCTAGATTTCACTTATATAAAGCCTACTTGGGCATCTACCCAATGTGTTTAGGAGATGATAGGCAAAAGCACCGGGAGAAAGGGCCGGTGTGGATTGCATGCCTATTGAGAAGTTTCTTACACACTTGGGCTCTACGATAAGTCCCCTTGCAACTCATCCTTGGGGTCTTTTAAGAAGAAAAATACAATTTATAAAACATTGGAGTAAGTTTTTAGCATAAGCAAGCTTCATTCTGTGGTTATTATAATAACAGTTGATCCAGGTGGTCATCTACAGATGTTTAGAAACCAACAAGATTTCTGTGCTGATCCAAGATTAAACCTCTCTCTGGTCTGAAATCTGAGCAGTTGATTGACTTTCTCTTCACAACAAATTAATAATGCATAAGAAGAAAGAGCCACATGAAATAGTTGTTAACGTGATTAAAATTGTTTGCAGGTTAATTTTAATTCATTTTAAATGCAGGTTTTATGGAGGGGAGAGTATAGCAAAATGCTATGTAGCAGTTTTCATTGCTACAGGGACTTCACACGACACAGTTAAAGCCCCATCGTCTGTTTCAGTGGGGCTGGAAGCCTGTCTAGTGCTCCGAAATTATGAAAGCAAATGAAATTGAATAGCAAACAAATAAATTCCAACATGATCAGTGATGATGAGAGAACTCCAACTGGGTTCTCTTGGGAGCAATGATCAAGAATTAAAGTCTTGATTTTTTTAAGCTAACAAATGAAGCTTCTTTATTCTACTTAAATGGGATAAGAGAAGCCCTATTAAAGAGAGCTAACAGTGATACTAATCTGCCAGCCACATCCCTGTTGATTCCAGTAAAAAAAAAAGAAAAAGAAAAAGAAAGGATTCTAAAATGTTTTACAAAACCCGCACGAAATGAGGGAATCAAAAGATAATTCGAAGCTGTGCAGTTCTGAGAAATATACTGAAAATCTTGTTTTCATAAATGAGAAGTGAGGCAGTAGCATGGGGTACAGCTCTCATCTCTTATGGTCCAACCTCCAGAGCATGTAGCCAGCAGGTTAGCAGCAGTGGTGTATGAAGAGGTGGTGTGAGCTTGGTTGGGGTTTTGCTTTTGTCCTTTTGGTTTTGACTATGGACTTGATCCCCCCTCAGGCATCCTGCCTCCCTGGGATTACTTGCATTTCTGGCGTGAAGGATCTCAGCAGGTGGCTGTGCAGGGGCAATGTGCCCGCTCCGCAGTACTGGCCCACTTTGCTGGTGCATTGGCAGCCTGTCATATATGCTCATCTCCATATAAATATTGCTTAGGCTCTGAATTTGGCCAGTTGTGAGATTATTGCACCATCTGTAATCTGCATGCTCTGAACCTCCGCCTGGCTTGCTGGCCGCGGGGCTATCTTCACAGCCCTTCTGCATCTCCTCCTCCCATGCCCACGTGTGCTCGGTGGCAGCATCCAGCACTGATGGCTTGGCTGTGGCTAGCAGGGAGAGCAATCGCTGTGAAGATGTGTCAACACCGTCGACTGCCAACACAAGGAAGCAACCTGAACATATGCCCAGAGCTCCTTAAGAATTAAGCAGTTACTGCACAACCTTGCGGGTATTTCCACTCAACCGTGGTGACCTGTGCAAGTTAGATTAATGGCAGAGCAGTGGCATCAGCACATCTTCACAGGGCTTTGTGGGCTAATCCCTCAGGAAGGGGGGAAAGGGAGGCAGCCCAAGTGAGATGAGAGAAGGATCTCTTGGCATGGGTGTAACACTAAGGTAGGAAGGAGCCACTGATAAGAGAATTGAAGACAAAATACCCGCACTAGGCTCTGAATAGAAAAGGTGATGGTGGAAAATAAACCATGGTCAAACACTGTAAAGGAGAGACTGAGGAGTCTCCATACTTGGTGATGTTCCAAACCCAACTGGACATGGTCCAGGGGCCATGCTCCAGCTGACCTTGCCTTGTGGAGTAGGACTGTGCAGTGATGAATTCAAGGCCAAGATCAGGCCCTCTGAGCAAGTCCCAAAACTTCTAGCTCCTGTGAGCAAAAATTCCTACGACGGAATTACGACACAGAATAATCAAGTCATTTATCCAAGTTAGAAAGGATTGGAGTTTTGACTGCAATTTGAATGAGAGGGCAATGAGGTCCTTTGGGTTAGGCTGTATTTTCCAAAGAACCAGACCTGATTCCTAACACTGGAGATATGCTCAAAGTACAAGGCTATATATTTTAAATAGAAACTCCTTTTAATAACCTGGATTTAATGCATTTTACAATGTATTTATTATCTCACACTGTGATATTTTGTAACTTAGATTTTCAGCTAACGAGTAGCTCATCTAATGAAAATAATGATTTTTTCATGCTGTACTACATGGAAACTTAAAGTATTTCAATTAAACAAACCGCCTCATTAGTGTGCCTTGATAATATAGTTGAGTTTTCTTTGATATGGTCAGAAATATCTAGCATGCTTTTGGGATGCAATCAAACTCTCCAATAAACTTGTTGCTGAAGACAGCTGCCTAGCACCATGTATTTCCTGAGCCGTCAAATGACCTAGTTTAGAAGTGTTTGAAGCCATCTTATACAGTGGAAGACGAACAAATTAACCTTGTTTAACAAGTAGTTTTCAATTTGTGTTCCAGAGCTCTTCTGAGCTCTATCATCTCTGATGGAGTAGCATGGCCTTATTTCATTCTTCCTTATACCGATAATATATACTTAATGCTACAGCTTTGACAAGCACCCCTCACCTGCTGCATACACCATGGGAAGAGGCACAACCCTTGCACTCAGAATGTATGTGAAGCCACAGGGCTGGTTATCTGAGGTCTGCTTTGCTCTTTTGTGCTCTGGGAATAACAAAATCACAGCCAATGTTGCTTTTCTCTTTGATTTCTTTGACTTGTTCCCTTGAATATCTTGTTTGAATGAATATTACGGACATAGTAGAGGAACCTGCAGCAGAAACCCATTTTTTTGTATAGCCAAGATTAAACTGAGCTACTGCTTTGCAGCAGAAGATTTGAGGGAGTGCAGCTAGTGTTTCTTTGGACATGGGGTCAGACCTTCAGCTATTATAAATCAGCATAGTTCTGTATAGGGAGCTGGTTTTTATCAGATGAAGATCTGGGTTCACATTCTTGTCATTTCTCTGAGAATGAACTATTCTGTGTAGCCCTATTTCTACATAGGGCTAGCGTACCTTAAAGTCACAGCAAGGTGCTGTAGTTCAGGCCCTTTCCTTGGAAAATTTGGTTCAGATCTGGCTTCTGTCATAGGCAAAATGAGTTACAGGATATCTCTGTGATCGTAGAAAGTAATTAGATGCTCCTCAGTCAGCTGCTGTGGACCATATGTCAAATTCAGGGTATCTTGGCCTTCTATTTATATTCCTATAAAGCAAAAGCAAATGCAAAGGTATTTCTCAGGTGCAGCCTAGTCCCCATTCCAGTGTACCTGTGGTAGCCTTTCCTTTCTCTCCAGTCCCCAGCCAGTTCTCTGAAACAGCACTTTGGTGTGGCTCTGTATCATTTTTAGAAATACATTAACAAACAAACAAACAAAGAAAGAAACAAACAAAAGAGCTTCTCACACAGCAAAACTATCTGGTAGGCTGTAATAAATTTGGGAAATGATACCATATCTCCCATCAGCTGTTATTTTTCCCTCAGCAGGAAAACCAGTCTGGACCATGTTACTTTTGTTTCTAATCAAGATAACTGTTGATGCCTTTTCTTCCCAGCTCAAAGCTATTTGCCCTTGCCGTTTGCAAATAAATATTTACAAGCTCCCATCCACCTACACCTGCCTGTTAGAAAAACCTAAATTCTAAGCTTAACGTAAGTTGGCAGTGTCCCTTTAATCAAAATTTAATGCTTATCTTCAATCTCCTCAAAGCACATAAAGTCTTGAGGCTTTAGAAGAGAAGGAATCATTAGTGCTGCAGCCTGCTGCTGCTTTCCGGTGAGTGGGAAGTTAGACCACAAGGAGTTATACAAGCATAGGCACTGTGCTGCCCTGCACAAAGCTCTGTTTCAGGGTCAGTCCATTGGACTTTTGGTCCTTTGTTTTCAGTTAGCCTGGGATGTTAAGAAGAGTTCAGTTCCCGTGCAGTCATTCTGCGCTCTGGACCTGTAGAAAGCCTGGCTTGGGAGCAAGCACTTGGAAAGCCAGCTAGGAGCTGCTCCAAAATCTTGGCCTCCAATCTGTGAGTATGCAGCTCAGAATCTCACATAAGGAACAGACCGTCTGATCCCGAGCGTACGCCAAGTTCACCACAGCTTTACAAAAAAATAACACCTTCTGGGGTTTTTGCCATGCACAGCAAAGTGCGGTGTTGCAGAAATATTTTGTGGGCTGCTTTCTGTCTGATAGATAACTCGCAGCTCCGCAGGCACAGCTACCAAACATTCATCCAGGCATTTCTTTTAGCACAGTGTCACATTTTGTGCTGCTATCAAGCCGTGTAACATGCTTTCTGTTTTAATATGCTCTGTTGTTTTCTCCTCAAACCATTTCCTTTTTCTCCCACATTTCTTTCAACTGTGGAGATCTTGTGCTATCTGACATTATTTCCTTGTTACAAAACTTCTTCATAAATATAGATGTATATAGTAACAATAGACCTTATTTTTTTCTTGTAACTACCAGTAAATGGGTATCCAGACACCTAGCTAGATATTCCAGTGTGTTCCTAATTGTTAAGATCCAATTAGGCTGTGCCTAGCTAAGAATATCCACAGCCTTATGCACGCATATGGTCTCTCTCTCTCTTTCCTCACCCCTTCGCATTTACCATGTGGAGTAGCATGCTGGGCTTTTATCATTAGAGGGTTTGGTTCAGATCTAGCTTAAATGGTAAGCAAAATTGAGTTTCAGAAGATCATTCCAATCATTGCAAGTATTTGCCTAATCTTTAGCATGCTATAGCACAGTCATTACCATTTACAGTATGTTGGAGTTTTAGCTTTTAAAATATGTTCATTGTCGCAGCAGGGCACTACCTTGATAGCTCCTGTAGTGAAAACCAGTGTGTGGGGACCATACACTGCAGGCAACACAGCCTTACAGATTAAAGGACTGTAGTCTTGGTTCAGTGAGTTAACAGTAGATCATTGTAACAGGGTGAATAAGGCCTCAGGGTGCATTAATCTATACAGTAGAGGCATCCAAAGGGGTTCTGTTACCTTCTCACCTTCTTAAAGAAGGCATTTATGAAGAAGAAGGGTATAGAGCAATGGGGAGAAGGCAGGAGACATTTTTTTTCATAGATGTAGTGCCATAGTATGTATATGCTTAACAGAAGGGGGAAGGGAGGATGCTTTCTTCTGTCTTCATATGATGAAAATAAAAAGTGATCAGGATAGATTTTTGTTATCTTCTGGGCATTAGAAGCTTAAATGCAAAATGCATGACTTATTACATCTAGCCAAATCTTAGGGGTAAATATGCAGTACGGGGAATTAGTTGTCGTTAATTGGACTTACGAGCTGAATTCCCAGGGTGCTGCACTGAAAGCAATACCCCCTTTGTTTTAATATTGAAACAGGGAGAATCCGGCTCTGTGGTGGATTCATTTCAATACACCACAGCAGAGCATGCTGCATCATTTCCATCAGGATTTTCAGGCTTTTGTTCTAGGAGCCAGTCTAGTCTGCATATGCTGACAGAAGAAATGATCAAGTAGCAATCCCAAGAGCACAGGCCACAGGTCACACGTCTCCCCTAATACCCTGTTTTAGCTGATCCTTCTAGCAGAGTTAATTGCCACTGGTATAATCTAAAAGGTAACAGAAGAACCAGGCTAGTCTACGTGTTCCTGTGAGTAAAACATCTCAAAGGAACGTTCCTGGTGCTCCTGAAGTGCTCAGGGAAATAACCTTAGGAATTACAAACCTCTTATAGAACCTAAGCAGCAAAACCTTCCTGTACCTCTTCATCTATCTTTAAATCACGAACACAGATATATATTTTAAGGATACACTGATGCATGGTTGACTTTTCATTATTCCTTACCTCTCCCCTCACCTCAATACGGTCAGTATTTTCCATGAGAATTCTTTTATTTTAAGGGGCAAAGTCACAGCAAAATATCCAGAATGCCACCTTAGACGTTTCACCTCTCACTCGATGATTGGTCCCCACACATTCAGAGCAGTTTTATTGTTCAGTGGACTAGAAATGGAGTCTAGACTCTACCCTTTTCACCTCGTGTTGGGGATAGTTTAAATTCATAGCAGATGGCTTTGAGTCATTTCTTGTGGTGGACAGCTTTGTGAAAAGTAGTAACCACTCGTTGAAATTGGTGTTTACTTCTGCAAATAATAAAATATTTCTCTCCACACAAGCCTTGAGACTTTTTTAGATAGTAACATAAGTTTCCCTCATTCTTAAGCTGAGAAAATTGGACAGGCCCATTAGAACTAGCACTTAGGTAACTAGCTTGCATATGTGTTTGGAAGGTCTTGTAAGGCCACAAGAAGACACTCCATTACAGACACCCAAAATTAAGGTAACCAGTGTGCAGTGACTGATGGCGCTGCCCTTAATTGTCCTTTTCCAAGCCCGCCATAGGAATCCGTGCCAGGGAAGCGCTTTGCCACTTTGATCCCCGTTTCAGGCACCAACCGCACATCCTCTGTGCAGCGCAGGAGAAAGGCAGCTGCACGGCTTGCTTCAAGCAGCTGCCGTTCACGGGAAGGAGCAGAGATGCTCTCATCTCGAGTAGCTCGGGAGACATTTCCAGTATGAATCTTTCTGGAGATGTGAACTGCCTGTGGCATTATACACATTTCTGGGAAAAGATTGCCTTCGTGCCCTTGATGCCCGGAGGGCCAGAAGGCTTAGACGTGAGCAGCAGACAGGATTTAGCTTGCATTTGGCACTGAGGATGAAACACAGCACAGAAGAGCTACCCAGAGTCCCTTTATTTTATCATCGCTCTGTACGATGGATGGGCGGACCAGCATAACACCGCTGCACCAGGAGGACCTATGGGGGAAATGTGGTGGGCCAGGGACCGCTCCCTTGCCTCAGGGACGAGATGAAATGCAGCTGTGAAAATTCATGGAGAATTCATGTCTCAGCACGTGCTCTGCCCAGAGGCTGGGTGCTGTGCTCCTCCTAAAGACTTCTGCAGGGGGAAGGGAGTGTGCACAAAGCCTTTTTAATTAGGCTTTGTGTGGGAAGGACCAGCTCCATCCCAAGTGGAATGGAGGATTACACGTCTCCTCCAGATGGCGAGATATTTTTTTTAAGGCAAGGGAAAATAAGCAGGTGTGTGCATGGGGCCTACCTGTATTGGTTTTAATCAGCAACTTTAAGCAAACTCAGTGTTCTCATCAGAAAAGGGGAAAAATAAACAGCTGAGCACTGTGATTCATTTACACTTCAAATATACTTTGAGTTGGTTATTCCTCAATTAATCAAATAGCTGGTGTATCCCTAAAGTAGTATAAAGTGACACGCTGTGTGAAATCAATTTTCCCTTCCAAAATCATTAAATTCAGTAGCCTGTGACTACATCCCTGCTAATTCTAGTACCGGTCCTTTCATCCTCCATTAACTTTGGCACGCCTAACAGGCTGTCAAAAATAATTTCCCAGAACGTAAATAATTCAGAAATTAAAAATTAATAAATAATAACAGAGAGCTACTGGGAGATAGACTGGGTCAATTAGTCAGCTCTGCATTCTGTTTCTTCGCAGCAGGGGGGCAGCCACATTCGTTACTGGAATCTTTCCTCCGATTCCTAGGTCTGATTTACGGCTCTTCATTACTGGATCCAGTCAGACACAATTACCTCCATCACTATCTCAGTTCCTAACTTCAAAGAAACACACATTTTCTTGTCTGCTTTTTTTCTCCTTGCAGCAGCCTCAGCTTGACGTCCCTGGAATTTCTTCCACGCGGACTAATTAATAAGACTTTGACTTATCATATTCACTTCTCTTCTTTGATGTCCTACCTTAGTCAATCATCCTATTTAATTAGAATTTCAATGATAACTTTACTTATCTCGTGGCTAGATGTAAATTAAAATAACGGGATTTTAATTCTCTTTCTTACGGGGTTATGACATTTCTGACAGAAAAAGTTTCAACCCAAATATGATGTTATGTACTTTCTATGCTCGGAGTGCATTCCACTAAATTGTTTTTCCCTTTGCTACAAAATAATTTTGCTTGTTTAACAAGCTCCACTGAAATGGAAATGAACTACAGTTTCTTGTAAAGTAATTTGCACAGGTCCATGTTGTGAAAGGTTACATTGATATAAATGAATATCATCACTGTGACACGTCACGTATTTAACAAGGAAAGATGATGTGATTTTTAAGGTGTGGGGGGGGAAGGGGAAGAAAAAGACTCCAGAGAGACTATGGACCACAGGACTTCTTCCTCTGTGCTCTGTTTCAGTCGGCTCCTAGTACATTTGCACGGCTTCTTGCTCTCTTTCCTCATTTAAAGATCTATTCCCGCTGTTTGTATTGGAGCAGCACACAAGATTGGATTCAGATTTAAATGAGGCATTTCTGAAAGACATACCTACTGCTGCTCAAAGAAATGTATTGTGGCTGAGAGTTAACAGGAGCAGTACATCCCTCTGCCAGCGCTTTCTTTCTCTCTTTTGGCACCCAATACGTGCTTGCACATGGGCTTGCTTTCCTTCCTGTGCCTTTGAGAATTTGCCAGTCTATGACACTGACTGGACGTCGACAGGACAGAGGCAAATAAAGGTGATAACAATCACTCCTCTTTAAATTGAAGCTTATCATGCAGGAGAACCCGTGTGACTGCAGAGGCTGCTGAATCATAGGATCGATGGGAAGAGGCTGGTGGAACAGCAGAATCCTAGTAGGGCTTGGGAGATCCATGGAAGGGAGGCATGAGGGTCACGAAAGCAAAGAATGAGGATTTTCAGAGGTCCAGACAGGCTCGTCAAGCCTTACCCATGTTGGTACTTGTGCTTTTACTGAAATGGACTTTTCCATGTGAGGATGTGAATGGTTATGTACACAGACAGGGATTTTCAGAGGAAAGGAAAGTAAGGAGAGAACTGTGTAAAAAGAAAGCAAGGATGGTTAGCATAGCAAGAAATGGTCTTAAACTATGAACAAAGCAATCTTTTTGGTATGGTAAATGGAACATGGTGACAACTGGCTGGCTCGTGCAAATGCTACGCTAATCTGCCACCAGAGATGGTTATCTTTCCAGTCATCTTTGTCAGAAAAGAGTTCTCTGGTTTCACACTGACAATAAGCAAATACATCCTGGAAACCTCATGGTTTCCTAAGGAAAAAGGCTGCATCCGCAGGCCCTATGCTTCCACTTTCCTAGCAGGGAAAAAATGCTTTTTATAGCTGCCATTGGTCCATTTCCAAGATGGTGGGCTGTGCATTTGCTATTCCATCCTCTTCCTTGTATTCAGAGAAAGAACGGAGGAGTCAATGAAAGGACTTGGAAAAACCTGCTCCCCAAAGAGGTGGTTTGGTCCTATGAAGAAGTTTAAGTAGTGGGGAGAGCTCCGAGCTCCTCCTTCAAATATTATCCCCACGCTAGATTGCACTAAACCAGTTGTCATAAAACTAACATTTGTACATGCTCTCACAACTGACTTTCCTGACAACCCTTTTCCTCTTGAAAGAAACTGAGAACGATTGAAAAATTAGGGCAGAGCATCACTGGCAGTGAGCTGCTGGCATTTAAGTGACAACTTCTAAATTCACATCGGTCAAGTTCAGAGCCAGTTGAGTGAGCCCCAAAAATACCAGTACTGTTGTTCAATAATAAAGCGGTAACCTGTTGCACTTGCAGCATCGTATCTAAACTGTTCCATCATCATTTAATAGTGTTGTTCTTTTAACAATTGGATTCTGTTAGACTTTTATATGTAGGCAGGATTATTTAATGGGATTTAATTGGCTTTCTTATTCCCCTCGGGGTTCAGGGCTTAGAAAGTTCATATTAAAGACTCTAATTGCTCTGAAATGTACTTGTTGTCTGAAATATGCTCCAATTTTAAGTATACCCTAAAATCTAGTTCATACATATTTTCTCTTCCTTTGTGAATTAGAAAA
>NW_024962264.1:17709394-17737202 GCF_019238085.1 Lagopus leucura | reverse complement strand
AAAAAAAAAAAAAAAAAAAAAAAATCACAGATTGAAAAGAGGGAGGATGTGGCACGGTGAACTGCGAGCCACGAATCCATCAATAAGGCCAGCAGCACACATCAAAGGCTTCTGAGCGTGTGCTGCTCTGCGAAAGCAAAGCTGAGGCAGCTAACAAGGCGTCCAGCCTTACATGTTTCACGTGCAGCATTCTGGCTACAGTGGCACAGCTACGTGTACTTCAGGTGCGTGACCTTTGGGGTCACCCTGATGCCAAAAGCTGTGTCCTTGCAGCACCTCAAAGAAAAAGAGCGAAGATGCAGGAAGCGTAACTTCCAGTGGGTACAGGGGCGTAGCACGGGGGGCTCTTTGGGCCGTACCCAGCCCCTCCCACATTACCCTCCCCGTAATCCTACAACATGGCGACGCCCTTGCAGCTCCGCCGCCGTACAGCATGGCGGCGCCCAGCCTGACGCGCCGCTATTCCTTCCGTGTTCCGGAGCGCCGCTATTTCAGTCTCGACGCGGGCGCTTCCGCTCCCTCTTCCGGATCCGGCGGCTCCAGGTATGGCGGCGGGCTACTGCGGGCCGCTGGCGTCTATCGGCGTCCATCCGCCGCCATCCGTTGACCGGCGAGCTCTGAGGGCGGCTCCGAGGGCTCCGCTGGTGGCGGTGGCTGTGGCTGTGGCTGTGGCTGTGGCTGTGGCTGTGGCTGTGGCTGTGGCGAGGGGCTGGGGGCTAGGGGCCGCATTCGGGCGGGCGGAGAAACAGGGCCGCCTCAGCGGCCTAGCGGCCGGGGTGCTGCTGTGGGGCCGGCAGCCCCCGTCGGGGCGGCGTCCTCTTGTTGGGTGGCGGCGTGCCCTCATCTGCTGTCAGCTCCGCGGCCGGCTGGGCCAGGAGCGGGCAGCGGGCTGAGTACGGAGCGGCGCTGCTGCGGCCGTTGTCACTGGAGGGAGGGGAAGGGAGGGCCGTGTTCGCTTCAGCGCAGCTTTTGGGCTCGGCGGTTCGGTGCGGATGATGCTGTGGTTTGTGAACTGCCATCCGGAGATCGAGTTCTTAAACCGTTGCTGCTTTGGTTTTGCCTAGTTCAGGTGTGAAAAATGGTTCAGCGCCTGACCTACCGCCGTAGGTTATCCTACAACACAGCTTCCAACAAGACCAGGCTGTAAGTAAGCCAGAGTTGCTAGAAATTTTTCGGTGAAGAAAATTAAGCTTGGAGTTGGATTGTTGCATTGACTGTTTTGCTGCCATTTAGGTCCCGAACACCTGGAAACAGGATTGTTTACCTCTACACCAAGAAAGTAGGGAAAGCACCGAAGTCAGCATGTGGGGTATGCCCAGGACGTCTTCGTGGTGTAAGTCTTAGGGTTGCTGGCATAAGAGTTTGGCAGCTATTTCTTTCCTTTTTTCTTGTTTTAATGTTAAAATTCTTTTCTTGTTTGATATCTGTTTCATCATGAATTCAAGAACAGCCTTTTGTTTTAAATTTTTCCATTTGAATATTGTAAGGTGGAGCTGGTGAAACAGTTTGGAAGCGTAAGGAACAGGTGCTTTTTTAATGCGTGTGATTCTCATTGCTATTATCTGAACCTGTGTGAGTTAACTTTTAACTGGCTGCAGTTGTTTCAAGTTAGATCTAGATTAATCTGTTGCAGGGCTAAAACTTAGAATTTTATCTACTAGGTAGATTTTTCAAAAAACAAGCATCATCTGACTATGATTTTTAGGAAAAAAGGACTGACTTTTGTATTTTAATGTGCTATTTTATTCCCAAACTTCCCTCGTTTGATGCTATTGCCTTCAATGGCAGATCAGAATGTTTGAGTAACAACTTATTTTCAATCAGCTTCTACCTTTACAAAGATTATCGTTTTTAATAATAAGCAATTTAAAAAACAGTGAATGTATTTCAAAAGCAGTAGAATGGAAAAATCAGCTTTGGAGTGCTGCAGGCAGCATGGATACAGTGTGTGGCTTCACTTCCTGCCTGTTCAGTAATCAGCTTTAGATGCTGCTGGGGCTTTTTGAAGTCAAACTATCCAAGTCTATTTCCATAATACAGCTGTTACTCAAAATTAGGCAGCGCTCTCATTTTCTTCCAATGTTTGCTTCATATAGGTGCGTGCTGTGCGTCCTAAAGTTCTTAAGAGGCTGTCAAAGACAAAGAAACATGTCAGCAGAGCCTATGGTGGTTCCATGTGTGCTAAGTGTGTCCGTGACAGGTAAGCATATAGCAAACTAACTCTATTCTTAAGGTCACTTAATGTGAGTTTTGAATCTTACTGCATCTTTGTAGTGTAGGCCAATCAAGGGAGTGTGTATAAACAGGAGAGGGAGTGGCTGTTACAAGGGTGGATAGTGATAGGACAAGGGGGGATGGTTTTAAACTAAGACAGAGGAGGTTTAGGTTAGATATGAGGAGGAAGTTTTTCACACAGAGTGTGGTGACACGCTGGAACAGGTTGCCCAAGGAGGTTGTGGATGCCCCATCCCTGGAGGCATTCAAGGCCAGGCTGGAATGTGGCTCTGGGCAGCCTGGTCTGCTGGTTGGTGACCCTGCACACAGCAGGGGGGTTGAAACTCGATGATCATTGTGGTCCTTTTCAACCCAGGCCGTTCTATAATTCTGTGGTTTCTGTTCTTCTGTTGTCCTATGTTCTTTTGCTTTGTCTTACGCAAAGATGTTAGTGAAAGATCATGCTAACTCATTTTTTGGGACCCACTGATGTAGTTGTCAGCATTTTATGTAACTTCATGCAGTTAAGCTTTAAGATGACTTTTGCTAGGCATTCCTTAATGAAGCTTTATTGTGTAACAGCCATGGCTGTTTACTTCCTTGATAAAGTTGAGGAAGACTGTGTATTACAAACAATATGTCATCCCTGTGAATAGTAATCAAAGCAGATCTCTGGAGCCAGCGGTGTAATGCCGGTTTTTCATCTGTAGTGCAAATGTTGCCAGCCTCTTCTTTTCTCTTCTGTGAGTTCTAAGCTAAATCGCATTAGGTGCCACTGAAGACAGGTTGTTACAGCTGCAGGTCTTTAGCATAACTTTTCAGTGTTAAATGCCAGTCTTTTGAGTGTTTCCCACACACTGTGATATTGATAGTTTGCTTTTAACAGATGAGTGCCTGTCTGTCTTTGCCTGAAAGTACACCTCCTTCCCTGCAGCTGGCAGTTCTTTGTCTTTTGTCTGTTGAAGCCTTGCTGGTAGGCTGTTTTTGCTTTTAACTCAAACTCATCAAATAGACTGTTGATGTATGAGGACTACCACATAGATCTGTCCACATGGTGGACCTGTATGCCTTCCAGAAATAATAATTGTGTTCAGGCATGACTTAACCTGCCCGTCTTTGTTTATGGACGAAGACACTCTAATCCTGGGAGAGCAGCTGCTGTTGTTTTGCTGACTGGACTCATGTCAATTCTTCTGTAATTCTGATGGAGGAAACTGACTAGCTGGTCTCACCTGTTACTATTTTAAGAACTGTTAAATTAATTTGCTGTTGAGGATTTCAGCTTTTTTTTTTTTTTTCCTTTTAATTTAGTGAAGCCATCGAGCATTGCCTTATCTGCCTACAAGGCACTAACCCTACATTTGCAAAAAAACAAGGGCTTTTTCCCCAAATCTCCACATTTGTATGCTGCCACTGCCCCTGCTCTTATCTTTTGGTGCTGGCAAGAACGCTCACAGCTTCTTTTAAACTAATATGGAGCTAACACCACACATAGAACATGAAGCACTGGGGCCAACAAAACTGATTGCAGCTTTCTTCTTTTGTGTTCTCAGTTGATTAGATGCATCTCCTGATGGTGTTGTGCTTCCTTTCCAGAATCAAGAGAGCTTTCCTTATTGAGGAGCAGAAGATCGTTGTGAAAGTGTTGAAGGCACAAGCACAGAGCCAGAAGTCAAAGTAAATCTGTTTGTATTTTCTGCCCAATAAATGAAAGTTCCACTTTCCTGGTGTCTTGTCTTTCTGCATGCTGATGAAAGCTGGTAAGAGCTGCTCACAGCTTGGTAAAGGCAAAAATGGATTTTGATGCAGCAGAAACAGTTAGGATACTGTGTACAGTCATGGGGGCGAAGCAGGCCTGCCTGAACAGGGCTCCCAGCTTTGTCTCAGAATCCCGAGGCAGACTGGAGTAACTCAGCAACCCTTTTTTCATGGCAGCAGCTGTGCATGAAATGACTGGAAGACATCTAAAACAGAAAAGCAGACAGCTGGCTAAAGACTAGAAGACAGTGCCAGATGAAGAGGAGCAGAGCTAGAGTAAGCCAAAGGTAGTTTCTTGTTTGTTTTTGTAGTATGTTCTGCAGTTCACTGCTATTTGAATCCGAGGGTAGAGGGTGATTGTCTGACTTGAAGTTAGTGCTGTGTCTGCTAGACCATTGCGTGGTCTGGATTTGGAGGAAAGCTCCAGCTGCTTTGCTCAGGTCACTTGTCAGGTGCTTCCTGGATCTGCAGCTGCAGGCACCATCCGAGCAGAGCTCCGGGTGAACAGACTAATAGCTCCGAGAATCAGCTTTTAGAGTAGCAGCAGGAAAGGAGGTAAAATATTTGAATGCAGACCTTGATCCCAGATGGATGGCATTTGGAGGTGATTCTATGATCACTTGGGTCCATTCAGGCTGCGCTTCTGAGAAGCGTACAAAAGGAATTTTTTCCTGCTGGCTCTGTGCTGGCTGTTCACACTGTGCCTCACTGTGTAGTCTGCTCCTCAGCTAAGAGATGTATAATGAGAAGAATGACAAGAAGAGCTTGGGATGTTGGGATCTGCTGCCTGCAAGCATGGAACACTTTGTCAGCATTGCCTCTGAGTGATGGAGGTGGCTATGATCCTGCACACACCAACACTGCACAGGGCCAAGCCTGCTGTACCCCAGAGATTCATTTCTTCAGTGCCCCAACTCATTACAATAATGTTCTCAGAGCAGCTCGATGTTGCAGTAAGTCACCTAGTTGTATGAGGCCTTCCTGTCTCATCAGGTTGTGCTGAAATTCCTTCTCAAGGCTGCAGCTCGTTAGAGGCTGCTTTAAGTGCTAAGATTAAACGTGCTGATGTTTTTAGGTGCTGTTACTGTAGTTTACACGATTAAAACTGTATTAGTTGTTGCCTTCCTGCAGTAGTAGAAACTTTGGTGCTGTGGTTTAAGTAGGGCAAGCATGGGGCTCTGGGAAAGAGGCAATGATGGAGGCAGAACAGTTGAAGAAGAATTGAAAAATGCCATAAACGTCTATTTATTTAAAAGGCAGAAACCTTAGCTAATGACCAGCCGGGATTCTTCCCAACGCTGGGGAAGGACGGTTCCTAGCGGGGCGAGGGGCAGTGCTCCGCCGGCTCAGCCGATGCTGCTCGGGCCGCAATCCCCGTGCCCGCAGCCGCCGAGCGATCGGCCCCGCTCACCCTGAGGGCGCTGCGTGCGCGGAGCGCTGCTGCCCCCGCGCGGCCTGTCTGTCCTGCGGGCAGCGCTCCGCCCGCTCCGCCGCGCTCCTCCCGGCTACTCGGTGGCGACACGTCAGGGCTGCTGGGCCCTGGCAGGTGGGTAAAGGGAATCGTTACCCTCCGAGGAGCGGCCTCGGCTTCCGGATGTTTTTCGCAAATCGAAGGCGTGCGCAGAGAATATCTTACGTTCCAGCGTCGCTTTGCGGGGATTTTGTTGGTTTCATCTTTTTTTTTTTTTTCGCTTTTCTTCTCTTTACTCGCCCCTGCCAGGACCCGGCTGGCTTTCCGTTTCCGCCTTCGTGTGAGCAAAGCGCCCGGCGGCGCGGGACCGGCGTGCGCACCGAGCCGCCGCCATGGAGACGCTGTTCCGGCTGCCCTTCGCCGTCCTCGAGTGCCCCAACATCAAGCTGAAGCGACCGGGATGGGTGCACATGCCCTCGGCCATGACGGTCTACGCGCTGGTGGTGGTGTCGTACTTCCTCATCACCGGAGGTACCGCCGCGCCAGGGGAGGCCGCGGCGATGGAAGCCGCGTGGCTGAACGTCCTGCGGCGCCCGGCGGGCCATAGGATGCGCTGCCCGCCTGCCAGCTGTCGCCTTGGTTTTCCCCCTTCGCTTGAGACTCCAAGCTGACGCTGTGTGTTTGTTTGTTTCCTCGCAGGAATTATCTACGATGTGATCGTGGAGCCCCCCAGCGTGGGCTCGATGACGGATGAACACGGGCACCAGCGGCCGGTGGCTTTCTTGGCATACAGGTAGGAGCAGCGCCACGTACACAAACATGCGTGAAGGAGCTGTGCCAGCTTACCCTGAGCTTCCCAAAAGGCTGAGCCCATCCGAAATCTGGGCTGTGATTTGCAAATCTGAAATAAAACTGTTAAAATACAGCAAAAATTAGAAAAATTAGATCTTTCAAAAGCTTGTAGGACTGTATATTTTGGTAACGAGTATGTTTTGATCTGGTACTACTTCCAGTTTTTCCTACCTATTTGTTTTTTTTTACTGGGTGCAGATGCATGGTGATATAATCTTCATGCAAAGTGATGGTCTGGCCTTTTAGCTTTTAATGTAATTGAGAGTCTTGTGCCTGAAGGTTAGAATACATAACATGGATGCCCCATCCCTGGAGGTGTTCAAGGCCAGGTTGGATGGGGCCCTGGGCAGTCTGGTGTAGTATGAAATGTGGAGGTTGGTGGCCCTGCCTGCGGTAGGGGGGGGTTGGAGATTCGTGACCCTCGAGGTCCCTTCCAACTCAGGCTATTCTATGATTCTGCGAACATACAAATACAAAATAGATGTTTGCACCTATTACTGACAATAAGCAAGAAATTGCTTAGTGAGGATCTGGTCTAAAAATACTTAATCTATACATGTTAATTTTTTTTCTCTACGACTGTGTGTGTGCGAGAATCACAGTTCGTATTTTTATTTTTTTAAAATACCAGAACCATTCTGTAAGTCTGTGTCACGCATCGTGTGTAAATTTTGATTTGAGCTGGATGTAGTGTATGACTCAGACTGGGCTGGATTGTTGCAGTGTGCACACATTGGGCTCCTGCAGGGAATTGACTGCACTTGCGTACAGTTCAGCAGAAACAACGTGAAAGAAGGTGGCATTGACGATTTTAAGGATCTGTGGCAAAAATGATCATTATCATTTCAGTATCAGCATGCATGCATAGCAGTTTCAGTTGTACCACGTCTATGAAGTTGCTGGTATTGCTGATTACAGTAATAGAAAAAGGCTTAGTTATTGTTGCATGCAGAAGATCCAGTTGCATGCCCAGCGTGCAGGTAGCAAAACACTCTGCAGACAGGAGCCATTTTTGCTGTGTGCTGGAACCTGCAGATGTGCTTCACGTGCTGGCACAGTACTCAGAATGGGGTTTGTTCCAGGCTGAGAATTAGGGCACAGCTGCCTAAACATCATGGTGGAAATAAGTTTCGGAGAGCTTGTTGGCCCCAGCTCTGCACCTTGAGTCATCTGTGAAAGCTGGTGCTACTTTTGGAGTAGATATTTCTGTAAGCTGATGAGCTTGCATGGTATCCAATACTGTATGCTACTGTGCATGAAACCATCATGTTCTTGCCCAGTTGCTTTGCAGGCTCTTAGTGGAGGAAATAAATTACATATAACAGTTTTAATGTAGTTGCGTAATGTAAATTTTCTGAATTTACTTAGTTAGGAAGTCATCTAGCAAAGTTAATAAGTTGAGTAGCTGCATTTTGAAATACAGATAGTTACTTTAAATCTAAATTTTTTCTAACATCCTACCATCTCCCCTCTGTTTTTTTCTCCTGTAGAGTAAACGGACAGTATATTATGGAAGGGCTTGCATCTAGCTTCCTGTTCACAATGGGTGGCCTAGGATTCATAATTTTGGATCGATCCAATGCACCAAATATCCCCAAGCTGAATAGGTTTCTCCTGCTCTTCATTGGATTTGTCAGCGTGCTTTTGAGCTTCTTTATGGCCAGAGTTTTCATGAGGATGAAATTACCGTAAGTAGCGTTTTATTCTCTCTGTTTTTCTCCTCTTTTGTGGCGGCAACAGTAAATGTAAGCTTAGCAGGAAATAAAACCAGGTGTTGTAAACATCTGGACCTTGGCTATAAATTGCTTTTCTTCAGTGCTTTTTTGGAGCAACCTATCTTGAACAAAGTGGGAAAGTTTTGGGCTCAGCTGCTCTAAGATTGCGCTGTGGTTCAAAAAGAGGTGACAGATCCTGGTAGGTCAGATGATACGATTGGTGAGTACGAGTTGTAATTAATTTTCAGTTAGACTGAATATGGCGGATGAATCGTTTCTGTTGACAAGGTACATGAAAGGTGGTAACTAAAAATACTGAGTGCAGCGAAATGGGTTTTCAGAAGTATCCAAGGCAGACCTAAAGTAAAGGTAATGCAGGCTTTTTTTTTTTTTTTCTCTGTTGCTGTAAAACTGAACATTACATTGAAGCAATATACATGACATTTTGATACATTGATATTCAAAGACTGAAAAGTAGGAAAGATCTGAAGCTGTCAGGCTACGTAGTAACCAAATGCAAGAATTCCAATTTCTGTTTTCTCTATTTCTAACTCTATTTTATTTAGAGTAGCCGAAACCAGGAGTTTAGAGATACCAGTAATTAATTTCTGGAGTAGCTCTGTGAGGTGTTGACTTCGTAATGCCAGTTACCACTCCTTTCTTAAACATTTATTTACTCTGCATGTGTATTAAGAAAATGTGTTTCACAATGCAGATGCGTTGGGTTCCTTGGTTGCTGGATAACAACCTGCTGTATATTTTTCTTGTTTCATTGATTATATATGTTGTGACGGTTGTTTTTCTTAAAATCTTCAAAGAAATAAGGCTGCAGAGAAGTTGAAGAGAAAAAGAGCCCAGAATTGTGTTTATTGTCGGGGGATGTCAGGACATACTGAATGTCTTAACACTGGCAGTTTGTGTAAAGGGTACAAATAATGCAGCTTTCCAAAGGTGTAACGTGGGCTTCAGAAATTCTAAGCAATTGCTGGAGTTGGATAGAGAGCAATGAGCAGTCTGATCCATTTTCAGGGTTCATTAAGTGACTTGAGGAAGGAGCATGTAGTTAAGTGGGCTGGTATATACCTTGCGCAGGATGTACGTACTAAATAGCCTTGATATTAAGAGTGTTTTGGCAAGCTGTGGCTTTTGGTTTAATATTGTTAAAATTCCTCACTTTTTGAGGCGGTCCTGCCTTTGATTGCTAACTTTTTTCCTAACTTAATTTTGTTCTGTAGGGGCTACTTGATGGGTTAGTACCTCTTGTGATGTGTGAAAGCCCAAGGTGCATTTACTCCTCTTCCTGAAGCAGCAGCAAGAAACAAATTCCACAGTCACTGCCGACAGGAAACAGACCTGAACATGGGAAGCATCTGAAGAGAGTGCTCTCTGCAACCAGTCTTAAACTACTGATGGCTGATTTGTCATTTTAAAACAGCTATTACTTAGTTGTGTTGTTCTTGTTTTTTAATTTCCAACAAAACAGAAACAAGGAAACCTGTCTTTAGCTCTGCCTTGAAATGAATATTGCCCCTTGGTTTTACAGTTTTTTGTTGCAAGGTCTGTCCCTTCTTTCTTGCGTGGGAGAATTGTGTGAATTGGACAAGAAACACCTGAAACGTTTTCCCAAGTTAAAGTCTGAAAATAAATAACTTTGGATGCTTTACAGTCCAAATGCAATGTGTCTGAAATGATTTCAAAGGCACCTTTTGCCTTATTATTAATGGCTTCGTATGAGTAATTCCAGACGTGCACGGGGAGAGGCAAACTGTATAAATGTGCTTTTGTTTGTAAAAAAAATGTATGACAGAAGCCAAATAAAACTTATTTTCTATGAAGTTATTTGAATTTGATCTATTTTCTGAAACTTTTTCTCGAGTATGCGTCACGTATTCTGCATCCAGGCTTGATATGCTCTGCTGTACCGTGAATGCATAATTTCTGCTTTATTTTTCATAGTTGGTCAGTTTGTGTTTTTTATCAATATCAAGGGCAAGAGACCTCATACTTTCTGTGCACTTGTCCTGTATCTAAATGACATTATCACCAATCAAATTAATTTACTTTTGTAGCTGCTGCGTTTCTGTTTGAGAATTGAGGCTCCAGCTTGTTTTTGTCTTCAGTTAAAAGACTGAATGTTACCACCGTGCTTCATTAAAATGTGTTTGGGGGTAGGAAGGATCTAAACTGACAGAAATGTTTTTTCTGCAAGCCACGTGAGTTTGAGGCACTATTTTTATCTGTGTAGTAAATGTCACTGAGATGTTTTTATTCCCTTAATTCTATATATATCTGTGCATGTACCTAACCTAATTTCAGAGGTAGCTGTTAATTATTTACCCTTGGCGTATTCTCTCATTCTTACACACGTTATGTTTCCATTCCCTCATTCTTGCATGTGATATGACTTCTGTGTTTGTTCATCTTAAGTGTGTTTTATTAAGATTTAGGGTAGCTGAAGCTGCTCAGTGAGGTTAAGAACTGCGAAGTTCTGTTCCTTTCAAAGTGATTATCTTGTGGTTTCAGATTTTGGTGTGACACATGCTTTCTTTCAAGGGAAGAGATTTGATGTTATGTAAGTCAATAACAGTACATAATACATCTGGGGGAAGTCAAACAAGACAGACATATCACTGAGTACAGTTGTTCTGATCTCCCTCTCGCTTGGTACTTTTCCCATCACTGTTCAATTTCAGCCTCTGGATTTGCTGCCAAATCCAAATGAGCACACTCTTGAACAGTGATTTTAATTACGTACTTGAATGTCTACGCATGGTCTGTGAAATGCATTTGGTTATAATTGAACCCTAAGTGATCTAACATGAAACAAAATGGATTTGTGAGTGCACAGTTTTGGAAAAATAAGACTAAGGCCCTGTCTCCAACAAACAAGGTTAAATAATCTTTGTTTCTTTGATCACAGGTTTTGAACCTGGATCTGCTCAGATCCTATGCTCAAGCAGAGGTAGAGAGAGAACAAGGAAACAGTTTCCAGAGCAGAAGATAGATCACCCAGGATCCAGGTGTGTTCTAGATAGGAGCATTTCACTATGTGTAGCTGAAGACTGGTTTATTTGGGGTATGGGCTGGGGGCTTCATGGTCACACGCAGAAAAATTTCTGCAGGACACTTTCACATCAACTGCAAGGAAGGCATTGCTGTACATTGTGGGAGTCATATTATCAGAAAAAGAAAGCCTGGTATTTTACGTAAATGTCTGCTGTTCTTTACAGGTAACAGCATGTGGGTTTTAGTAGGGTTTTAGTGTAGTTAAAAAAAAAAAAAAAAGACAAAAAGAAAACTTCAATTACTGATAATTCCCATCTGCGTTTGGTGCTCTCAACTAGCATGAATGCAACTTGAGTGTGGTGTGAGAAATTAAAGTTGAAATACTGTGATAAAGCACAGCATACAGGAACACATCTTTCCTTGATTAAAAACAGCTGTTTGGCCTATTTCCAAGTAACAGAAGAGTCAGACTGAAGTCTAGAGGTTCTAATTTTCTGACTTGCTGGAGAAAATACTGAATCTGTGCCTCCTCTAGGCTTCGGTATAATCTTGGAGCAATGGTGCCTCATTGGTATAGATGTGGTATTTATAACCTTTGTAGCTTTTGAAAGTTAGCATACACATAAGTGAACTCTTAATAAAATTAACTGATTTAAACAAAAAAAATTGATTTAGGTAAAAAAAAAAAAAAGCAAGCCAGATGTTCTGGTTATGTTCTGATTTCCTTTTTTTTTCCCCAGTACAATTTCTGGATTTCTGCAAATTATGAAACAGCAGTGTGTTTGGAAGGTCTGTACCACTGAAACAATTTTTGGCAGGTGTATGGAATCCATTAGGTCCTGGTCTGAACCAGTGATTGAGCACCTGTGCAGGGGTGTAACCAACCCTGGGAGCACAGGTGGAAGCAATTCACTCTTGTGACCCCCGCATCCACAGTTCCCTAACCTCATTTGAGGGCTGGCAGCCGCAAGGAAAGCATCTCTACTGGGAGATCATCTCCTTTGGAGTGTTGGGTGAGCACTGATCCTCAGAAAGGAGTAAGTAATTTCTTTTTTGTTACCTGATGGCGATTGCTACCTTTCTTGGGTGATCTGGAACTGGTTTTAAGTAGTTATGTCTGCTGCCTCCTGTCCTTATATTGGGAGTATGATGTTTCAACAACCATATTGAGGGGATGCTGATAAATACCTTTGCTAGTAAAGATAATCATGGCATTTTTATGTCTGAATTTGAACTTGCAAAAAATGTATAACTTAATTAAAATGTATGATGCTTCTTAAAAGTAAGCTTATTTTTTGGTATAAAGTAGTCCACACTGATGTCTGAAATAAAATGGAGATCTTTCTTAGCCTAAGTGGAATGTTTTGAATTCACAGCATTTTGATTCTGAATTGGTTGCGCTTAATGGAATCTTGTGTCATTCTTTTGAAGCTGGATGCTTGTTCTAGTTACTTACTTTATATGCATAAATGTATTTTCTTAAGGTATTAATTAAGAAGCACTAGTTACTAGTAATTGAAGCAGTCGTAAATTGCTGCTGCTGCAATTTACAACAAAGGGAGTACATTTGGTTACGGGGAAGATGGCGGATCTCACTTGTCTGATGCACTTGGGAATGCTGTATACAAAAGAAACTTTTTTTCCTTGCAACATCGCAATGGCTGTGAAATAAATGTGAAACTTGTGTGAAAATGATGATTGTGTTTTGCCTTCAGTGCTGGCTTTCTTCAAAGAGTTGCAGTGTTGGCTCTGACTTACCATTAGAATTTCTAGTTCCTGCTTTTCAATTTGTGGTTGTTTTAGAACATTTTTCTTCCAGAGCTTGGTTAAAGAGGTTTGAAACAATTGCAGAAAATGAATGAATTGAAATGATTGGAAGAACCTCAGAAGAACACAATCTTGTAACAATTTACAGTGACCCTGAGGCATTTCAGCTGTGCTAATTACTGGAGAACTGAAATTAGGATTTCAGTGGCAGGAAAATACGCAATTAATGCATCTTAAAGGGTGGTGTTGGTGGGAAAGTAACTGATGGAAGTAGAAGAGTAGGTGACGACTAATGATGCTGGTGTCCTTTTTGTTGGGTGTGGATCAGCTAAGAACTGAACTAAGATCACAAGCTTTTATTTATTAGAACAGCTGTGGCACTGTAACGGGAGGCAGGCCTGCCCAGACTTGCACCATGTTTTAACTGGTGATATAGAAGTGAGGAGCTGCATTCTGATGTCTTGAATTATTAACTGACTTGCTAAGCTGCTGTTTAATGGTATCAATTCAATTACTGATGTCTTTTTGATACAAGATGAAGTTTCACTTACATCACATAACTGCCATATAGGTTCTGTAAATGTCAAAGCTGTTAGGCTGTTTTACCTGTGGAATGCAAGAAATAGTGTTTAGCTATAAGTAAATCAGATCAATGTGGTATCATCTGCTGACTTACGAATGCAAAAGACTGGCGTTAGGAATTTCCTTTTTTGTATCAATTTTCAATGCAAAGTTCAGCGCTGAGGTGGGAACGTGGATGCCTTTATTGGTGGTGGTAACTGTGCTCAGCAGCAAACAGGGATATTCTAGGGTAAAACTTCAAGGGGACGTGCTTTCTGTATTCCTTAGTAAACAGACTGAAACAATTTGGGAACTTCTAACTTTCTGACAGCTCTTGGATGATAGATAATATATTCTCCATATTCAACATTCCAGTACCTCATCTGTCTGGAAATGCAGATGGAGGGTGTGAGGGATGTGGAATAATAAACCAGAATCGACTTCAGTCTACGATAAAGCTTTAGGAGGTAAGGATTGTGTGTAGAATAACTGGAAGGAAGTGGTAAGATGATAATTAGCCAACTCTAATCTTTCAAGAGTAAGCCATGGAGAGGTATGGACCCCTTAAGCAGAAGAAAAGCAGATGTTTTTTCAGCTGCAGCTTTTGAAGCTGTCTTGCACGTTATGGAAATCTGGTCTATCTGAAACAACTGTAAGCTGGATGCAGAAGTACTTCGAAAACCATTTTTAGAGATGGCTTACTGATTAGCTCATATCCTTTTATCAGAGTGAGTTGGTTTTTTTTTTTGAGGACCATCCCTAGGCTAGATTCATCCAACACCCAGTGACCTGGATAGAATGGGCAGTACTTACTACATTAGCATACATCATAAAATTAAGACTGCTGAAGGTCAGAATAAGGATGTAGCATAGTTATCTTGAGAGATCAAATAGTGCCTTAAAAGGAACTAATTGGCTTACTCACTTTTGTTCCAAGTGCAAAATAGGTTAGATTGCAGTTGGACTTGATGGTCTTCAAGGTCTTTTCCAACCTGAACAATTCTATGATTCTATGAAATAGTAAAGATAAATAAGCAATATAGCTGGCAAAATGTGGTGTTACTCCTGGTAAAGCATTCTAGGGATAAAATAGTTGACTACCTGACTAAGTTGTCTATAGCAGTGATGATATTTCCACTGTTTGGAGCTTTAAGAGCAAGGCCATTTGAGCATCTGTCAAAATTTGCTGATAAGGCTAATATAGCATTGGTGTGAAAGATTTTTTTGAAGTGTCTTCCACCAGCTGCCTATTTTCATTACTTCAGAGGTGAGAAGGAAACTTCTGACCTTCCAAACACTGCCACTTCCCATCTTTAAAATTAGTAACGGAAAGGTCTTTCTGTAAGCGACTGTACACCAACAAATATACAGTTAGCAGAGTGACTTGGCTAGGCTGTTTTTTTATGCATTGTAAATCTGGAAGAATTATCACAGTAGAAGGAGATAATTGAAAAGAAATGAAAATGCCCACCTGTATCCTCGGCTTGCAGAAAAACTCCAAAGGGGAGATCTCCAGAAAAAGAGCCTTCTTGGGTGGCAGTCAGCTCTTAAATGGACTCTAGGAGAGGTGCAGCTAGGCTCCACCCCTGCCATTCACACAGGTGAATTGCCTTCACCTGTGCTCCCACAGCTGACCTGGTGTTTGCTTCAGGTGATCAATCAGTGACTTAGCAGTTCCCATACGATGACTAAATCTGTCCTGTAGGTATATACCTGCAGTGTATTCATAAAACAGAATCCTGTTGGTCTCGTTGCAATCTGGAGGAAAAAAAAAAAAAAGTAGTTGTCTGACTTGCACATGGCAGTAGAAGGTATTTTCATTAACTTTTACTTCAAAGCAGAAAATGGGTTAGTTGTTGATGTAAGGAAAACAAAAAGATATAGATTTCTTATTTTTTGAAGGCCTTTCCATTTCCTAGTTGATTTCTACGTCTGTCTGTCCCTAAATTATGCTGCTGTTAGAATGAAGCAGCAGTCAGAATAGCTGCCATACTGGAACAGAACTATCAGTGGGCAGAGGGAGTCTGTGATATTTCTAGGAGTATTTTGGTGATGCAGCTTTCTCTGTGCATCTGTCTGCTCTGAGGTGGAGCAGCAGAAAACACTAATGAACTTGTAAATTGCTATAGATTCTCTGCATTTTTACTTTTAAAGAACTTTGCTTCATTGATCCGTGAAATTTAACTTCTACCATGTTTTACTCCAGTGTATGCTGTCTCTGCTACCATTAGCCATTACACCAGCTCAGAACTAGTTTTGTCTCCTGCTGGCCTTAGTGGTTTTTTTTTGTTTGTTTTTCCCTGGGGATTTATACTGTTTTTCAGCAGCTGCCATCTCTTGTTTTTCTTTTCCTTGCTGTCATTCTACACTTCCAACTTTCGGGACACCACTGCTGTTTTTGATTGCTCTTCCTAACTCCGGTGTTATTACTTTCCTTAAAGGATATCATTTATCAGTCTTCTCAGCAATTCCATTTTCTCGTTCCTCCTCATCTAGTACTTTCTCTTTTATCACACTCAAATCCATCACTTGGCTATCCATCAGCTGTGTGCTACTCTTGGCTTTGTTACCTCTATTCCTTCCTCTCTGACTGCAGGTCCTTCAGTTTTCCCTGCTGGCCACTGTCTGAGCTACTTCACCCAGCGGTGACTCCACACTTCATTAGCCCCCGCTATCCATGACAAAGCTCAATCTCCTGCTTTCTCTCATCCTTTCAGCTTCGATCATCCTCCCATCGTTCCTTTAACTACTCCAGTTTTCTCTTAGCTGTCTCATATATTTGTCTTTATTGTTCTACACCTCACACCATCTGTTGTGCTGCTGCTTGCATGACTCATCCTGAAAACAATACAAATCCTTCTGCATCCCCAAATACTAAGTTAGGGAGCCAACAAATGCACTCTTGTATCCAAAATGGACATCAACAGCAGTCAAGCCAAGATCCTCGTGGAATTCAGGTACATAATTTTTGTTTAAATCGATAGAAGGAAAGTGCCAGATACGTCTGAGAATCCTGCCAAAGCTTCATCACAACTCTTAAGAAAAGGAGGCAGTTGTATCCTGTGGCTGGATTTAAAAACACCTCTGCAGGGATAACCTGAAAGTTCTTTGGTTTCTTAGCAAATAACCATTTTTTTTTTTTTTTTTTTTTTTTTTTTCTGCACATGCAATTACCAAATGTTTTATGAGCATAGACAACTCATGGTTGGTATACAGTGGAATAAACTAAGAAAAGTCTGTCACAAATACCAAGATTCATACATACAGTAGAGTAGGCAATAAATATGGAAGCTCATAAAAACAGAAATGGAATGTGCTGTCAGACTTTTTTTTTTTAAAGATACACAAGGCACACAGTGCTACTTAACAAAATGATTAACAAACTAGATTTAAATCATTGTTTGGTTTCATAACCTGAGCAGGAATAATTTTACCTATATTAAAAAGATGTTTACCTCTAAAGTTTTAGAAGGCATTAAAAAGCCTTAGTGATGTAATTATTGTCTTGTCTCATCTAACACCTGGTTAACCCCAGGGTACGTTACACTGAAGTCAGTGGAGACAGATCAGTGCAAGGAGGCAAACTGGGCTTAGAATACTAAAGATATGTTTAAGAGTAGCTTTTAACTGCATTTTTTAAATTAAATGTTAACAGAAGAGCTGCTTTTGTTAACGTGGATGGTCAGTATAAAATATTTCCTTTGTGCAGCGGCGTTTGAAAAATAAGTGTATTAAACATCGTGAATTATTTCTAAAGTGAAGTAAATATTAGTAGTTCCATCATCTTTATTAGCTTAATCCTTGGCAGTCTTGAGATCTTTCCATTTTCCCCGTCTTCGATTTCATTTGTCTGCTAAACCTTCGGTTCACCACTGGATGGCATTCTCTGCAATGCAATTCACCCTGGGAAGAAAAGTCTGGTTTTTAAGTGCGGTACTGGATGTGCATGCTGTTTTGTACATGAGTGATGAGTGGAATTAGAAGCACTTTTCCTTGTTGCTGAAGTATAAAAGTGTGATAAAACTTGTCTTTAGAATTCTCTCACTTAAATTCATTTTACAATTGAAACTTCAGGGCTTGAAAGCATACCAGACAGTACACTTGCACTTTTATGGCACCATCCTTGCAAAGACTTTAGAGTTCCTGTCACACACTGACTTCTTAATTAATCTATATGTGTATACATACAGATTCAGCACACAGGCTGAAAAAACTGTAGTATAAAGTTGAGTGAATTACTCAATTACAGCATTACATAGGTTGAAAATGAAGTGATCCCACATCCACTATATGTCTGGTGGGCAAGGAATTAAATGGCTAAAAGGAACTGGCTATGTAAATGGTTAAAATACAGTAAGTGTGAAGGCAAATACAAATCCACGTGGCCATCAGTCATCATTTCTGTAAGTTAAAATTATAAGTCAGAACGTAGCAGAGGCAGAGAAAGCTGTGTGGGCATCACCAAGGTTTCTGTGCATATGGTTGCATGGTGAGTTGACTACCACAAGCTTTTGGAGAAGTTCATGCTAAAACCTGACATCTGCCCTAAAGCATAGTGTGAGAAAATGTTGGTACGCTCCTTGTGAAGCACTGCAATCCACAAGTATGCTTAATTCAACTGTAGGGTTTTCACACTATTGTGTTTTAAGATAGTGAGGTTCTCCTGTTTCATTTGAGAAGAAATTTACGTGACAGCTTATGACACGTGTTCTAGGTGTCTCTTCAGCAGTAAAAAGGAGGTAAAACGAAAACAGAGGAAGAGCGTGTGCTGCAGTACCTGTGGAAAAGAGCCCTTTCACAGCATTAACGTCTGTCACACAAACAGCAGATAGCTGTTTTTATGTCCCTTTTTCAGCCGGGATATTGAAACAGTGAAGCGATTGACTTAAAGCTATGTGGCAGCTAAATAGCAGAGAAGAATAACATTTAGAGCTGATTGTCAGTTCTGCGTTCTACTGGACACTCCATTGAGCAACGATCCATTTGCTGGAGTTCTTGCGAATTTTTTTTTGTTCTTGATATTTGCAGAGTAAAAAATGACTCTGAAAATGCTTTTGTCAAAAAGCAGTTTGTTTGGAAAAAGCAATTATACAGGAACATTCAATTGACACGTTAAGTGTAGTACTTTCCCTTCTGCACACCGGTTTCTGGCAAGTTCTGTTTCTTGAGATGGTGTGCTTCACTGCAGGATCACTTCTAGCATCTCCTTCTCCCTCCTTTACATCTCTTGTTATTGGAAGCGTCACTCTCTCCAATTAGTGCACTGTGCTAAGCTTTCCAAATAAGTTTTCAAATATGCTCTGTCAGATTTCCACTCCCGTTATTACTTTGCTCTTAGTCCATAACATCTGCTGAAATATCAGCAATAATAGAATATCAGAATAATAAAAGATTAAGCACACCCTCCTTTAAGACTGTCTCTGATACTGCAGAACCTCTGAAATTGGAGGACTGTAAACTGGCTCCGATTCTCAGGTCTGACCAACGGTGCCTCAGTCTCCTTCTGTTTCCCTGAGTTGGTAGCTGTGTGCTGTGACTTGCTCAGGTATGGTTCATTACGCTCCTTGGGGCAGGAAGCCTTTGTCTCAGTTTCACCTTTCCCGTGTAAAGAACTCCTCAGCACTTCAATTACGTGCATGACAGATTCCACTTTAATTAAATTTCATCATGAGAAACCCTACCACTAAATTCCTGATCGACTCTACTGCTTATCTTGGTCAGCTTGAGGTTTCAGATTACTTTCTAAAGCCAGTTTTGAAAGCCTTCCACAGTTTCCTATGTTTGGTCTTCTTTTTTTCTTTTTTCTTTTTTTTTTTTTTTTTTTTCTCCTCCCCATTCTCCCTTTCTTTCTGCTTACTGGGAAGTGCCAGCGTCCTCATTAGAGCAGCCTGTTTTGCATTTCCCAGGCCTCCATTCAAACCCTCTGCTGGTGACTTTCTCCATGTTCCTGTGCTTTTTTCTGCCCAGGAACACACTGCTGCACACCCTGTGCTCTGGCCAATCCTTTCCCACGCTGACGCAACATGTTTTTCAGGCTGCCACATGTCCCAAGATGACCTTTCCCAGAGTCTGTGCTCAGTCACATTCTGTCACTTAGTATGAGAGGGAGTTTTCTCCCTAACTGTACGGTGTTGGTCACAGGCAGACTGCTGTGATAACACCCAGACCAGAGGTGGAGATTCTGGGAGGCAACACATTTTTTTTTCTTATTGTGCATTCTGCTGACACCACACATGGAGAAAAATTCTGCACAGAGAAAGGCAAATGTTCACATGACAATAAAGTTACAGTAGCTGCAGTGCAGTGGACTGTGTGTGCTTGTCCTTTCTGGGCAGCGAGACAACTGCCCAGGATTCCTGTCCCATCAGAAATGATGACAAGGAAAAATTACAAAGATTCAGTGACTCAGTACTTAACTGCAGGGGGAGGCAGGGTGTTCAGCTACTGTCGATGATGCTTTGATTTCCTAGGTTGAGAAAAAAGATCCCTAAAGAAGAAATGCCCCACAGACTTAGAAAAACCTGTTGTTCATGAAGGATTAATTTAGAATACAGACAGATTCAAGATTCAAAGCTTTCTTTCTAGCTGAGTTACTGGTGTGTTTATGATGTGAATGTACTCTAGTGCTTTGGTCCTAAGGAGCACGCTGCAGGCTCACATAACACACCTGCTTTAGCAGAAGTGGGGAGGAGCTGTAAAGAAGCTCCAGTGTTAATTGCCCTTCATGTAACCTCTGACACTGGTGGCCCTGGATTCTCATTTCAGGCTTGTATTTTCTTGTTAGTTATAGAATGTACTTCTGTTACTTCAAATGTATGGTATTTGCTTGTGCAGCGGTACTGCTTGGAGGAGTGAACCTGTGTTGGAATTTGTTGTATTGTCTGTAGAAACACACTGGTGGCATTGCTAGGCTGGAAGAACTCACTGTGCGATAGGAAGGGAGGGAAGAGCGGACTGACGGGAGAACACTTTCTCTAGAGGATACTTTGCCCTCCAACCTGAACTTTCAGGTAGACTTGCCTACATGGTGAAACTGAAGCTTCCTGGTCCCTGCCAGAAAAGTCTTTCTCAAATACATTTTAGGAGTACAGCGTCAGTAGACACTGTACTCGATGTGTTTTCTTATCACTCAGAAAAACGTCTACCAAATTTAATTCTTAACTACTACGGCAGATTGAGGGAGGGCCTCTCACAGAACAGCCCAGGTTGGAAAAGACTTCAAGGATCATCAAGCTCCAATCCCCTTACAGGGCCACCAAATTCCACATATAATGCCCAGGGCCCCATCCAATCTGGGCTTGAACACCAGCAGGGACAGGGCACCAACGATCTCTCTGGGCAACCTGTTCCAGCATCTCACCACTCTCATAGTAAAGAGCTTCCTCCTAACATCCAGCCTAAGTCTTCTTTCTTTCAACTGAAAACTATTTCCTCTTGTCCTGCCATTATTTACTATACAGTTAATAAATGCACAGTTGTAAAGAGTATCATAGTTAGGATGGTTTTTTACAGGTTTATAGTTAGAAAGATTATTGTGGTGAAAAGAGATGGTATAAAAAAAAAATGCTCACCCATATCCTAGGCTCATGATAGAAAACTCCACAAAAGAGAAAGCTCCAAAAAAAAATCCTTCTCTAGTGGCAGTCAGCCCTTAAATGGGGTCTGGAGAGGTGCAGCCAGGCTCCACCCCTTCTGGTCACACAGCTGAATTGCCTTCACCTGTGCTGTCATGGCTGACTCATTGCTTGTCTTAGGCGATCAATCAGAGGTTCAAGCCATGACTCGGTAGTTCCCATACATCTACCCTTGTGAAGAATTTACTCCTTTCCTGTTTGTAGGCTCCCTTTACATACTGGAGGGCTGCAGTGAGGTCATCCTGCAGCTGAACAAGCCCAGCTTCCTCAGCCTGTCTTTGTAGGGGAGGTGCTGCAGCCCTCCTCTGGACCGTCTCCAACAACTCCCTGTCTTTCTTGTACTGGGGACCCCGGACCTGGACGCAGTACTTCAGACGGGGCCTCGCAAGGGCAGAGTAGAGAGGGACAATCACCGTCCTGTCCGTGCTGGCCACCCCTCTTCTGACGGAGCCCAGGATACATTGGCCTTCAGAGCTGCAGGAGCAACAACTGCTTTGAAAATGCTGTTCCTGAAGCGTCTCCTTACACGCTGGGATGTGTGATGGAAGCCTCCTCCTCGCTCAGCACGCACTGCTTTGCACTGAGAGCATCAGGGTGAGGAGCGGGGGTGTGGGAGCAGCTTTGCCTGCCGGTGCAAGTGGGCTCAGTGCTCACGTGTGCATGGGGAGAGCTTGCTCCTTTTGCTTCGTGTACTGCAAACATGAGAACTGTATTTTTAGAGCAGTCTTATAAAGAATTTTCTTTAAGAAAATAATAAGGCGCCCTTCCTTTGATGTTATGAATGGGGTTATTGTAGCGTGTTTTGGTGTATGCGCAAGGAAGCAGCAAGAAAAACTGGGCAGAACCAGAGCACCCGGATGGCTGGGATGGTAACGTGGCACCCTGCTTTCTATGCTCCGTGGCTTCCGGCGGTGGGGTGAGGCCGGGGCTCCTCGCCAGCCTTTCCCTGGCATCCTGCTTCGAAGCCTGGCAGCGCAGGTTGCCCTGCGTGCTGCAAACAGAGCTTTCCTCTGAGGGAGCGAGAGCTGCTGATGCCAGGTGATGCCGCTCTCAGCTGCTGCTGCTGCCTGTGTCACTGACACTGACACATTTTGTTTGTATTTACTGTGTTAATTAGAGAGAGGGTAGTTGAAATTCCTTTCACCTTTCTTACTCTCTCATTTCTCTGCGTAGGTGAATGTGCTGATAGCAGCCTCTGTATGCTCTTTTGTAACCATCCTCTTCGTCACAGTTCCCTAATGCTGTCCTACCTCCATAGAAGAAAGGAGCTAAGCTCTCACCCAGTGCATGTTGTGCATATAGTGAGTGTCCCCCGTGCTCATAAATGTCCTTGATGTAGCCAGACATATCTCAGTGTGACAAGGAATGGCCATTCCTTGTGTTGCAAGCCTCTGTTAAACCAGAATGCAGCTATTGCCAGACCTGACACGGCTGCTCCTAAGTTCTGTAACAAACCTTCCCTCGCTGCTTGCTTGCTTCCTACTGAGGCTCACGCCTGTATTTCTTTTGCAAATTGGTTTTGCTGCCCTTTCAGCAGTGCGATTGTGGAATCGCCATCAGAAATACTGGCGTAGAGTATGGATCCTGGATCCCTTATGCACAATGGCAACAATTCCTTCTACAAAAGGAGAGTTTCTAGAAAAGAAACAATTACACTATGGAAATTGGTGGAAACTGTACCTCAGCTTCATGTCAGATCCTTTAATTCATTAGCAGGGCAGAAAATGTATTCATGCTTGCAGCTTCCAGCTCTATATTTAGTAGCCGCTCCATATGCGTATTGTGTTCCCCTCAAAGGCAGGCAGTGCCTCCCTCACCTCACTGTTCCCCGATGGCAGCTGAGGAACACTATTCAGCATTCAGGCACCATCCACAGCACCCCAGGAGCAACGAAATGGGCATTTGCTCCCCCCGGACTTTTCCTACTGGGCAAGCTATTAGCCAATCAGAAGCACTAACTGGAACATTAATCAGGGATGCTTTTTCTGTGAGTTAGCATTCAATTGAGAGTAAAGAATCTGCTGCAACCATTTCCTACACAGAAATATGGAGAAAGGGAACTGATATTTAAAAAAAACACAAACAACAAACAAACCCAAAAAAACCAGAATAGTCTTCAGTGGCATCACTTATCCTCAAAGGACACAGAGAACGAGATCATGTTAACTACAATATTTTGTCTCTGCCATATTGTTTAAAAATACAGTATTTTCAAATGATGGGAACATGCATTAGATTTCTCTTTTTACGTAAAATTGTGTTATTTTCAGATGAAGTCATGTTTCCATTTCCATATGTGTAAGTTAGACATTCAGAAATATTTTCTAACCAACTGTAGTCAATTATTCTTTTGAAAATAGATTCAGATCATTTTCTTATTTAATGACTCTTCTTTTAATTGAAATGTTAGGTGTAGTTATGCAGATCAAATAATGATGGTGGATGTAGGAAGCGAAGCGTTCTGAGTAACAACACCATTATTGTAGTGGTAATCACTACAGCAGGGGATATCCTAAGTCACAGCCTGAACCAGTGATTGAGCACCTGGTGGGAAGGCCATCGGGAGGAGCTCAGGTGCATGCAATGTTCCTGAGTGAGCAGAAGGGTGGAGCCAGGATCCACCCCTTCCCAGACCTCATTTAAGGGTTGGCAGCGCAGAGTAGCTCACTGTTAGGGATCTTTCCTTTATTACTGTGTCTGCTGCTGTTGTGTTTGAGGGAATCTTCACTTGTGGTGCCCTGGGACCTTGCTGCTTTGTTGTCCTTGCTATGCTTTCCATCGTGTGATGCTTACATTGTTTTCTTATTTTCTACTGGGCATTTGCAGCTGATGTGAAAGCTCTTTTAGCTTCCCGTGTACTTTAATGATGTTTCACTTTGTGAAGAAGCTGCAATGTGAAAAACAAAAACAAACAAAAAAAAAAAACTGTATTTAATTTATGCAGTTATTATATTTTCTCTGTGGAAGGACAGAGCACTGTAAGTTACAGTCATCATTTTTTTGGCACGAAAATCGTGTGTATAAAGCTCCTTGGATTGGATTGGATTTAGGATATTTATCATGTCTTTAGATAATTACGCCTAAATTTCATGGAAAGGTAAGGTAGTGAAAGGTCACAGTTAGGTGGAATTTTGTGGTTTTTTTTTTTTTTTTTTTTCTACTGAGGAAAATGAATGTCTGCTTCTTTTCTTTGAAAGTGTGTGGGCTATTTAAAGAAAAGAAAAAAAAATCCTATGGTGACTTGCATGTTAATCACTTTGGGTAAGTATGCACCAATTCATTTTCTTAGTTTGTTTTTACTTCTGTAGTAATACAGAAGTAGTTACTTCTGTAGTCCTTACATTTATAGAATTCCCAAGTATAAATTCAATGTCCATTTGTGATATATTTTTTCCATACTTGATTTAGTTTTGGCAAGAAATATTGCAATGTCAGCCTATTTTCCACGGATTTTGTTATTTTATTTCCTCATCCTATCTGAAACACTGATGTGAGAAAAAACAGGAATGGTAAGCGGGCGGCTGTGAATTGAGAGTTATAGTTTGTGATCGGCTGATCTGTAGGACTGGACCGGACTGAAGTAGTAAATCCTCTAAATGGCCTCTTAATGTTACAGATAATGAAATCCTAGCCTACTATTTGGAATATAATCTCAGGACGTGCTCTTAAGTGGGATCTTGATGATCCTTGAAGTCTCTTTAAACCCAAGCCATTCAGTGATTCTGAGATTTTCGAAATTTGAGCTTTGTCTTTGTTTTATGGAAATTGTTCTTATTTTATCCCAGTTAGTTTTTCCCATGAATTGCTGAACATATAAATTACAAGACCTATTAACTGTTTTTTTTTTTTTTTAATTATAATTTTTCCTGTGTTTTTCTTTTTCCAATACTAATGGGACAATTTTTGTCATTAAGAACATTATAGGCAAGAAACTATGTACCTCTAGACCTAATTGGTTTTAATTCCAAGTAATCAAAAGATATTGCCTTAGTAGCAGCTGGAAAGGAATTGTTTTTTCAGAGCATCTGGTATGAGGCCATGTTTTGGTTCTTTGAGAAAAACAATGTTGATAACACACCAATGTTTTAGTTGATGCTGGGCAGTGTGGTTCAGAGCCAAAGCCATTGTCAGCAAACAATCCATGGAGCTGGGAGGGAATGGAATAGGGACAGCTGACTTAAAGTGGTCAAAGGGTATTCTGTAGTGTGTGACATCACATGGAAAGATTTTGAAGGGGGTGAGAGTTCATCTTGTTCTCTTCCATTCACTGGGGAGCTAGCTGAGCATCAGTCAGGTGGTGGTGGTCAGCAATTACTTGCGCATCACTTACTAGATATGTTTGTGTGTGTATGTATTATATATTCATAACTATTAATCTCTATCTCTGTAAAAAGTTTTAGCTCTGTTCACATGTAGCAGAGATGTTAAGTCAGGGCCTCAAGCAGTGATTGAGCACCTGGTGGGAAGGGGGGGGCCAACCCAGGGGAGCTCAGGTGCATGCAATGTACCTGAATGATTGGAGGTATCCACCCCTTCCCAGATCTCTTTTAAGGGTTGGCAGTGGAGGCGAGGGCATCTCTTGCCGGAGATCCCTGCCTCTGAGATCACCTGATGCCTCTCAGAGGTAAGCAGATCTTTCCCTTCATTTCTGCATCTGTGGCGTCATTTGGACTTGTTTTCATTTACTGCAGCCAAAGACTCTGTCTTTGCTGCTATTGTTGCTGTACTTTCCATCCTGTAATAGCATTACACCATGAGTTCTACTTTAATGGTTTTTTGCAGTTCTCTTCCCTATCCCTCCAGGAAGGTGGGGGATGGAGCACGTAGCTGCCAGGGGGGTTAAACCACAGCTGGTATTTGCAGAAGGGTATTTCAGTGTGTTTATTTCAATGGTCCTAGAAGCAACTCTTAAAAATAGGGAATATTTACTGTGGATGTTGGTGAATCTCCCAGGCAATTACACTGATGCTCTTTAGTTACTGTAACAGTAAAGGCAGTTTGAGCATGATGGCTGTGCAGAAAATGTACCTATAGAGAAAGCACGACAGCACAGAACTGTTACAGTATCTCAAATTTTTCTTTAAAGACAGCAGGTTTATTTTGGAAAAAAACCCTTCAGTTGTTTGCAACTAAAATGAGAAAGATGATCCTTCTGGGTTTTTCTGGTCTGTAACCAGTGAATCAGCTGGCATGAAGCATTATCAGAAACCAAAGATGACTTCATTGAAATTTTTGTTTGCATGAACTTGGCTACAAAGAGTGAGAGTCCCCTCCTTGTTACAAGGAACCACTTGTTAATTGAGCAATATAATTAAACACAGGTGATTTAAAGACAACTTTAAGTAATACTTTCCTAAGTAATGTACTGGCAAGGAAACTCTTAAGAAATGGCAGCTGCATTGTGTATGAAATTTGGTAATGTGATTACAGAGAAACTTGTTAGCAGAAGCTCAAGAAAAAGAGTCTATTAATCTGTTTTCTATTAATGTTTACCCTAATGGTAGTGGGCACACCTGAACACATGGAAAAAAGCATAGAGGGAAACCATGATGGAAAGTAGTGTTAAATCCCAGCATTCCAGCAACGCTGAAATACAGGGACAGAAGTTAAAATACTTCTTACAATCTTAAAATAATATTCTGCAATCCTAGTTCATCTTCATATTGATAACCAAAGCTCAGTGAGTTCTTCAACCTTGCATTTTATAAACAGAACAGACCAACCAAGCATAGAGAAACAAAGCTTTGACACTGCTGTATTACAGTGTAGTAAAAAAATTTAATATGGGAGAAGGGGAAGTAGAAAACTACAGTGATTACATAAGCATTACAAAGCACGATCATTTTACATTTTTTGATGAGTCAAATAAGCATATTTCTATACAAGGTATTATCTTGACCAAGGTTCAGCTTTGATTTCCTTTTGTAGCCAGGATTTTATGCAGCAAACATACCCAAACCAACTTGAAAGCATCTATAGTGTAACAATAGAATAACAGTAATAGCAATATCATAACTAGTATTACAAATCATGAAAAACAGTTAACTTAACTTGTCATTACTGATGATATATTAAATAATTTAACAGTAAAAATTCCTGTTTTTTTTTTAAACATTATCTGATTTAAGTACGGAATCATTTGTTCTGGAGAGATGCCTAAGGGCCATCTAGCCCCACTCTCATCCAGTCGAGCAGGCCACCAACAGCTGGATAGTATCACTCTGTCCGCTCTGGCCTTTCATCATTTGTTCTCCTGGAAGAAACACACAGCCATAGTCTAATGTATACAGTGGTCCTGTCACTTATAAAAAAAACTGGAAAAACAATCATTGCACAAAGTTGTGACAAAAATTAATTCTCCTTGTATTCACTGGTGCTGAGAGGTGCAGTTGCCAGCCATTCTGCTACTTTTCAGTGTTTCAAAAGGGTTTGTGCTTTGGGAGTTAAGCTCATGGAGTGATAGCAAGCTGTGACAGCTATGAGACCACTCTTGAATAACTTCGGTTTTTGGAGTAAGACCAGTCAGGAGCCCAACAGGTTGAAGTACTTCACAAGACATCTGTTTTCTGTAGCAAACTCTGGAAGTAGTAGTGATAAAATCTACAGTTGAGAAAGTACTTGCAGCAGGGGCTCTTGGCATAGAAGGAAGGCTCTCTTTGCTGTTGTAGCTTTAGGAAGTCAGAAACTAATCAAATGCATATACAGGAACTTGCTTTTACAACAAAATGATCACCTACTTGTTTAAAAAGGGAATGTAACTGGGAGAAAACACCTCTCCTCAGGCAATTATTTAAGTGCTGAGCAGCACCAGCCCTCTTTCACGTAACACAGTGAAAGAAGCCGCTGAGATGACAGTCATAGCACTTCCTTTTCCCAGAAAAGGAATCCTG
>NW_024962264.1:17705116-17707503 GCF_019238085.1 Lagopus leucura | reverse complement strand
CCAGAAACCAAGATAACTACAAAATACAACCTCAACAGAAAACAAGACAACTACCAAAACTAAGATGATCACAAGACAAAAAAAAACAGAACCAGAAACCAAGATAACTACAAAATACAACCTCAACAGAAAACAAGACAGCCAAAAAAAAAAACCCACAAAATACAATCTCTCCAGCAAGACAGCAAAAAAAAAAAAACCAAGATGCCAAGACACAACTACCACAAAGCACAGCCCCCCCCAAAAAAACAAGATGACCGCAAGCTCAAAGACAGAAAAAAAGCCAAAACTAAGATGACTGCAAAATACAATCTCTCCAGCAAACGAGACAGACAAAAAAAAAAAAAAAAAAAGCCGCCACAAGCCAAAACCAAGATACCGATACAATCTCTCCACCTACAGTGAACGAGATGACTACCGCAATGCTGATGCACCAATACAATCCATCTTTCGCTATGCTGCTAACTTACAACGCCTTACTAAAACAAGGCGCTCCTTCCTCCACCGCGTCAAAACAAACAGCTTTCATTTAACATAGCTTCACTTAAGAAAAACACTGAAAAAATAGACCAAAAGCGTAACGCTTACTTGACAGCCTGGTCCAACCGGAGGCGCTGCGACGCTGATGGAGCGGGACGCCCGTTACCGTACTTGGGCTGAAAGAAAACAAACACCAATCGGTAAGAGACGCCGCAACTCCAGCGAGCTGCTCTAAGATATTCTCCACCCCAAAAAACCTAACCGAGACGAGTCCGTGACATCTCAGTCTAGAAATAACTGTACTAACAAACCCGTCCCACGAAGAGCAAGCTGCCTAGCTAGCCGAGCAAAAGGTAGCTCGCCTTCCTGTGGGGAATGTATTACTCGCCGGTATCAGCCTCCAACAGCCCCTTCGTGCGTTTAAGGAGCGCCAAGCAAACCCGCTACAAAACAAACGACTGACTCACCAGTTGCTTGCGAGTCAGGACGCGCACCGAGCGCGGGAACGGCGGTTTCAGCCACGACTGTAACAAAACAAAAACAAGTTCGCAGGGCTCGACGGGGACCCAGGAAAGGTCACAATAGTCTCGCAGCTACCTCTCCTTCAGGGCGGCCGCCGGTCGCTCCCTGCTCGCTAACGTGCCTCGAGGCTCTTCAACGCGTTCCGCGAGGGCAGGGCTGGTGGCCTTCCTCAACGTCGTCAACTGCACCGCAACCTGCAAATCACAGAGACGGCTCAGGGATGCAGGGCCACCGGAGAAGACGCAGCAGTCTGGCACCCGGGCCCTGAACTCCCACCGTAAGGGCAGTCGCGCTACGCACGCTGTGCTCGCCGTGCTTCCCGATTCGTCAACCCCGTGCCTCCACGAGGAGCGCGCTATCGGGGCTGCGAAGGAAGCGCAACGCCGCACAGCCCACCTGCGCACCCCCGACCGCAAGAGCAGAGTCTGTCTTCCGACGCCCGGCTTACGACTCCATCCCGAGGGCGCTCCGCGCTCGCCTCGCTCTCCGGGTCCATCTGCGCTTTAACGCCACCGGCATCCTCCCGCTGGCCCCAAACCTGCGGAAAGACAACCGCATTCCCAGCAGACTGAGAGCTGGACCAAGCAGCGCTGCCCCTTCCCAGTCACCTTCGTCGCTCAGAGTAGGAAGTAGCCTGAAAACACCCACTAACCCTCCCAAGGACGAAAGTGGGAGCAGAGCAGAAGCACCGTGGAGACTTCAATAAAAGCAAAGGGAGCCCACCAGGGGCCCTGCATTACCTCCAAAGCAGGCAGGATGTGAGCACATAAGCAGCCACGTGCACTAGCTGGAGTAAAAAAAGAAAAAAAAAAAAAAAAAGGGATTTTTTTTTTTTTTTTATCTTTTCCCCCTTCGGGCTTCTGTCAAAAAAAAAAAAAAAAAAAAAAAAAAAAAAAAGCACACAAGGTCAGGGCCTGGCAGCACCGTCCCTGTGCAAGCCTTGGAAAAGCAGGGTAACTGCCTGGCAGCTTCTTGCTAGCGACAGGGAGCTCCGGGAGAAACCGGCAGAGGCTAAAAAGCTTTGGCCGGGTCCTGCCCCGCCCAGACCATCCCAGCCTCACAGCACCTGGAGGTCATTTCTTCATTAGCACTGATGGGCCTCGTTAGGGCCAAGCAGGGAGCACCCAGGCAAGGATGTCCCCTCGGGCATCTAGGCTTGCAGCAGGATGGATGTCTTCTTCCTGTGAAGAATACGGTGGGGAAAAATAAAGAAAAAGTGAAGGAGGAATGATTCAGGATGAAGCTGCTGCCAGCAGACGGGGCTGCGGCACCCGCATCGCACCCCTGGGGTGACTCCGGGCACCCTGAAACTGTGTTTGGCCTCAGGGAGCTGAGCAGCAGCCCTGTGCTGATCCACCCCCCCCCCCCAAAAAAAAAAAAAAAAA